>NW_005187588.1:494666-502320 GCF_000239375.1 Pundamilia nyererei
TGTGTGTGTGTGTCTGTGTGTGTCTGTGTGTGTGTGTGCGTGTGTGTGTGTGCATGTGTGTGTGTGTGTGTGCTTGCGTTTTATTGTTACCCGAGGTAGTGTGAAAAAGCATGTGTGTGTGTGTGCATGTGCGCTTGGGAGGGCATATGCCTACATCTTAGTCTCTGTGTCTTCCTTGTGTTTGTGTCTGGTTCAGTGTTTTGAGTGGGCTCTGCTGGGACTTTGTGTGGAGCCTCATTAGTGGCTAAGGTTTGGCTGGCGTGCTGCTACTGAAGATACTCGGGGCACAAAGTCATATGTTACTCTACTGCTGGCCCATCTGCCACATTGGCCCTCACTTGATACTCTTGAGGTTTGTTTAATTTTTTTGTGCACGTAAATCTTTGTAAGCAAAAATTCACCAGGCACTGTACTTAAGTACAGTTATGAGGTATTGGTGCTTTACATGTATTTAAAAAAAATACAGTCCAAAAGGAAAAAGTGCTCCTTACGCAATATTAAATGTAAAAAATGTAATAAAATATGATTATTATGGAACAAATGTTTTGAACATTTGATACTGGGTTTCCTAAAACAAAACTGGAACAACAATGTACCCCTCTGCTATGTCAGCCCTTCTAGTTTAAAAAGTAAGATAATAAAAATCTGTGTTAATAATTCATTGTCCTGCTAGGAAGCATATTATAACACTGCTGTATTTCTTAAATCAGTGTTTGTTTTCGGTATTTTCAGTAACCTAGCACCTTTAAAATTAAACTATTAACTATTATATGCCATACATGCACTGAAGTGTAAATAATTATGATAGGATTACTTTGATGATAGACTAATAGACATCATGCAAATGATTTTTTCTTTTAAGTGTAGACATAATTATATAGATATTTGTTTGCATTTTTCATAAAGGTGTTTTTTTTTTACAGTATTTCTATTTAACATTGCTTTTATGTTCAAAATCAACGGCTTTGGGTCAGCTGAATACCCTGTCCTCCCTAATCAATAGGAAAGGTATTGCACTATATTCATAAGGATGACCCACAGCAAAATCGGGCCTAGTAAGCATCAACCATTTACCAAGACAAGAGAAAAGGAGGGGCTTAGCTAGACCATCAACATCAAGCTAAAGGAGAGAGTAGACTAAAGTTAGTGACATTCAATAATGGCATGTTGAGTGAAAAGAGAAGTGCTCAGTGTATCATGGGAAGTCCCCCCCCCCCCCCCAGCCTGAGCCCACAGCAGCATAACTAAGGTTTATGCTAAGGTCATCTGATCCAAAAAGGAACATTTTTACCTAATCTTAAAAACAAAGGGTATTTGTGTCCTGAACCCAAAATGGGAGCTGGTTTCACAGGTGAGGAGCCTCTCATTCTACATGAGGAAACTCTAGGAACCATAAGTAAGCTTGCAGTTTGAAAATGACATGGTCTGCAGGGAACCTATGAAAATAAGTTTATATAAGTCAAATATAATCTCTCTTTCTGGATAGTACACTCGCTGCAGTATTTTGGATTAACTCAAGTTTTTTTCATCTTAGAAAAACCTCATAATAAGGAATTACAATAGTTCAGCCTAGAAGTAACAAATCCATGGAATAGTTTTCAGTATTATGCTGAAACAGGATTTTGACTTTTCTGTGAAATAGAGAAGGTTTGGTCTTTGGTCACTAGCAAATTACAGTAGTTACATAATTTGTGGAAGATGGTGACTTGTCTCCAAGCACTCACCAGCTAGAATCATTGTTAATGATGTAAATTGTGTTGTTTAAAATATATTTAAAGAGTTAAATGATCTGTAATACCAATGGAAAACCATTATTTCGTTTTTCTCAGTTGATCAGAACTGATACTGAATGGAAACAATTTGTCTATTGAGACAAAAGGTTACACTGCACGATAAGGGAAGTTGAATCATAATGAATTTATCCATGACTTCATGCATTAAAAAAATAATTAAAGGTGAAGTAGACAACATGTTTTGCCTCATTGGCTATAAAAAATATCTATGTTAACCTTTCAGTATATTAGAATTTAAGTGGTCCTTGAGAGAATGAGACTCCTGGCAGTTAATGAGGTTTTCATGAAATAATGAATGGCTTTTCATGCATTAAGGCATTTTTGAATTTGTGATCGTTCATGTACCTACACACAACACCTGTTAAATATTCTATTTACAGCTTTTGGTTTTTTTTAAGGAAAAAAAAATCTCTGAAGGCTACAATCAATTTGATCCAAATGAGTCTTTGCCTTTGTGTTAAATGATACAACCAATAAAAAATTTAATTTACAGTGACGTTGGGGAGGCGATCCAGATATTTGAGCCAAATCAATGATTTTGGAAGGTCACAGTCCTGGGTCAAAACCAGTGCTTAGACCTTAACCTCTAAGTTTTATGTGTCATGCCTAACCAACGCTTTTGAAGTGTGTTTTTGTCTCTTTCCTCCTTCCTCATTTATTTTCTCCATATTTCTCGATTTGTATCTCTGCTGTCATATCAAGTTTTCGCCTGTTTTTTTTCCCTCTGTCATCAGTAATTCATCGCTTCATAATCTCATTTGTGTTTTTATTCTTCAGACAGAAACTTGTACCCATATTCAACTGTAAAATCATCATATTAATGTAGAATTTATGGAGGCATAATGTTTTTTCTAGCACACTGAAATCATTTACAATTAGCATTAAATATAAAATAGACTACATCTAAGAACCTGACAGTTATGCGTATATACAGTTCTGGGTATACTGGGCAATCCAGATGCATCTCTGGATTGCCCAGGATACCCAGAATCAATAAAATCTATCCATTAATTTCCACCTGCATTTAGTTGCATAGAGTTGTAGCTAAACATTGGCAGAGACAGTGGACAATCAATATTTTGTTTCAAAATTATCTGTCTTTCAGGAGCACAATCATGTTGGTATATTGATTAAATTAATTCACGCACAGGTTGTTAATATTATGCATGTGTTTGAGAACATACACAATATGGACAAATGTACAGCGCCACCTAAACATTACACCTGCAGGAGCTGTGCTGCCATGGAAACCCGTGCCATCAAGCTCCTGGTTCACAGTTTTATGAGTTTTATGCTGATGTTAATGCTAGAGGGGGTTAAAAACTCGGCAGAGCATTAGGAGCTCTGTAGAGCATTGGAGACTCTCCAGAGTCTCCACAATGTACTTTAATTCTGAAACTCTGCAACCTTACGTGGTTTGCCACTTTGCGACTTTGATTTGTGTCAGTTGTATGCATATTTATGTAGTTTTCTGAGCACCAATCTATAAAACCCATGTTATATTTCACTGTCACTTATACTGTGACTTAAAGCTCTGGAAGTTTAAGTCAGATTCAGGGAAGCAAAGAGATCCACTTCCCAGCTAGACTAGCAAACCAGAAATATCAGAGAGGGCAAAATGCAAGCTAGCATTTTAACTTAAACCCACTGCTGTCTGCTGCCATTAAATCTGCTAAGGGAGGAAGAGTAGTGACCCTGTTATTTCCAAAAATCCCTCGTATTTCGTTTTCTTGTGTTGTGACCAGGAGGACTGTTCAACTCCCCTAACAGAAGTCGAAGGAGCTTGGAAAGAAAGCAACTGGTTTCTTGAAGATGTTTGACCTCTCATCCAAGAGGTCTTCACGAAACTCAAAGAAGTCTAGTCGCTTTCTTTCCAAGCTGCTTAGAATACCATGACCTGAATGACTGAGAACCTACACAGACATATTCCCCTAACTAAAGTTGTACGCATTGATAAAAATAATTATTTTCTACAGAAAAAAGTAATTTTGAAACTAATCAAAACATTTCTATATTAACTTTGACCCCAGCAATTTAAATCTAAGCACATGATTGCGTTATGTTGTGAAACTGCTGCCAGTAAATCTAGTAGTTTTCATCCCTCCAAGCAGCAGGTAAGAGGGAAAAAAAGAAAGAAAAGCCAAATCATAAATTTGGATGTCAACAGATAATACAGAAATTTGAATAATTCTATTTGATTTTAAAGTAAAAGGTTTCTCCAGTGGGTCTGGCCATGAATTTGAAGTGACAGGTAAGTAAGCGCACATAAAGATAAGCACAGATAGACATGAGCAGACAGAATGGCCTCTGCATGAACCAGTCCAATTTACAATTTCACTCTGAATGTACAACAGCTCTAAACAAGTGAAGTTGTGTAATATGTTGTTTTCGTGATAAGATTCATTTACAGCCCTAGCTTTAATAGCAGCGCTCAGCAGGAGAAAGGTTAATTATCACATCCTGCTACAGACAGGACACCTCCTCCTGTCAAGCACACACACATAACACTCTGAACCACACAAACAAGCGAGCCATCAAACAAAACTCTCTCTCAGTGTGTAACTGCCATATAAAGATGTAATCCAGCATCTGTTTGTCCTCATTTCCTTCATCATTTAGTCGAGGCCCTTTTTTTTTGTATTTTTCTTTATTTTTCATCCTTTCTTCTAATCCCACCACACGGACTCTATGCGTGGTGATATGCCTGGACTGATGGCACAAATTTCATTCATGTTGTTCATAAGGAAGAAACGGAGAAAAGTCCTCTTAGATCACGCTCCTTCGCTTTGATACAATGTGTGACTTGGGTAGGTTTCTCAGATCAAAAATGAAATTACAGATGGGTAGACAGAGGTGTTCAGTGGGTGTGAAGCAGTGAACCATAAAAAATGATTGCTGCTGTGTTGTCTGGAAGAAGCCAAACAATTTAGAATGAAAAGAAAAATCTGAAAGTGACAGCTGAAAAGAAACCACCGAGAAGTAGTAAATCTTTTTTCTTCTAAAAATGGACAACAATCAGTTCGGTTTAAATTTGCGAACCTATTTACAACATATCTGCATTCCTCATGACATCTACTCATTCTTCAAACCATTTTCTGTTTTTACTCAAACATTTTCGCCCCTTATATCCTCTCTCCATGCTTTTCCTGTCTTTTATCGTCCTATTTGTGCACACATGCACCACGTCCTCGCCCCTCTCTCCATCCTCATTTCATTCCTGGTCTAGACATCTTCAGCAGCAGGTGTTAGGGCTGGGAGGAAAAAAATAGGGTGAGAAAAGAGGGGGGCAGGGAAGGAAGGAGGCTAGGAGAAAGCAGGAGAGGAGTCAAGGGAATAGGGAAGAGTGATCGAGAGCAGAAAGGTAAGTAGATCAGCCACAGAGGTATATGATGGAAAGGAAAGGAATGGGTTAAGATAGGATTGGAGCAGGGAGGCAAGAGTGGAGGTGTAAAGGAAAGAAGAGCTTTGACTAAATCAGGTAGGTGCCATGCTGAAGAAAGAGGTGCGGAAGAGGCTATTTTAATTCAGGGTAGAAATCAGGTGCTTGAGGTGGGATGCCAAAGAAAAGAGGTAGGAGGGGAGATGTGGAGCAAAAGAGTAAATGAGGTAAAGAGAAAATAAGAGCGGAGGAAGGGAGAATAGTAGAAAGAAAGCAGAATGTGAAGGCAAAAAAGTCCCAGGAAAACATTAGGGCAATGTTGAAAAGGGGAGGGAGCATGGATGGATGGATGGATGGATGGATGATGTGTAGGAGAGAGGATAGGAACACTGTTGTGCTTTTACGGGAGGACACCGGCTGCTAGGAAGTGAGGTGGGTAATAAGGCCATAGCTCATTCCTGTGGAGGTGTCTGCGAGTGTGAATGTCTCCAACAGTCTATGTGTGCTGAAGTTATGTGTCTGTGTGCTTATGTTGCGAAGAAGGAGCAGGCTCGATCCTATTAGTGACTACTTCTCACCAGATGACTTATATTCACCTTGTTTTTCACCAACTGGTTGACAGCAGATGCTTGAGAAGAGGAAAAAAAAAACACATGTAAGCACATACACACAAGCAGAACTGTGCAGCTACAGGAGCAGTGACACGTGAAATCTGCTCCTCCTTGCTGATGCGAAGGCCATCAGTGCAGAGAAAAAACAGCTTATGCCGGTGGGCGGGGTGGGGGGATAAAAAGAATTATCTTAGATAACAGAAACAACTGCAATAACAGTTGCAATAACAATAATAATAATACATTTTATTTGTAGGCGTCTTTCAAGACCTGCAAGGTAACACTGCAAGCTAACAAATTTAGCCTGCACTACGCTGGACTGCACTACCTAGTACTGCCGTAAAATAGACAATTTAAACAATACAACATGATTGACAGTTCTGTGCATGAAAATACCAGAGAACTCCAGGAACATGACATGATCAAATCCAATGTTTAATTTAAAAAGTTTAAAAAATGTCAATAAGGGAGACGCACATGGCAATTAAGAAATATTTTATTATTTGTATTTATATAGTGCTTTTCTAGTCGATTTGATCCCTCAAAGTGATTTAGACTGTAAGTTGCATTTAATCATACATTCATACTGTGCTTCTCTGGAAGCCAGAGAAATCTAGGTGACCCATCTGGGCACGGGTCCACATAGAAACGTCCCAGCCACCCAGGAGATTCAAATCTGTAACCTTCTTCCTGTGAGGTGACAATACTAACTATTGCATAATCATTCCACTCAAGGGTGGGTGACGTTAGCAGGGTAAGTGAACGTATGAGTGGAGAAGTGTTAAATGCAGTGTCGTGTAATGCAATAAATTGAAAACTGAAGCAGCAAATGCAGTCTAATTGGGTGCCTCACAAAGGAGAGGTGCACAGCAGCCGAGCTCCCAGGACTTTTTTAGAGCAGTGACACATTGGGCCCAGGTATTGCCAGTGTTGCTGTTTGGGAAAAAGCCACACCTCCTCTGCAGTGTCTACAGCGCCAGCTGCCAGACATGTCACTTGCTGAGCAGTTCTTAAACTTGCGTTCTCTCGTGTCCTTTCTTTCTCTTATCTTGCTCCAAATCTGAGAGTGGAATTAACACACCTTAACATTGTTTTTCTTCCTGTAACATACAGTTTAAGCTACCAGACAGAATTACTATCAAGCTGCATAGAAACAGTTTGGTGCTACTTGGTGAGCTGTGTGAAAGGTTGCATTTGAAAAAAAAACCTTCTACTTAAAAAATAAATACATTTTTTTTAAATGGTTTTGTTCTCACAATTGTTTAGGCTCACTTTAGTGGTAACTAGCTCCTAAAACACAACTTTATTGACATGAACCATCATCATCCATCATTATAGTTACATCATGGACGAGTGACAGGGATGAGAAAGTTCGTTTTTTTTTTTTTTAAAACAAAAAGAAAAAACAACAACAACTGTGCAGAGTGGCATTACTTATGATTATTTATGATTTGTAGATTTTGGATTACTCTGCCTAGTGTAATACAAAACTTAATTAGGTTGCTCATTGACTGAAGGGGGTTCGTATGATGTTCTGTGCTTTTTGTTTTGCTTTTTGAGTTCTTGTTTTTGTTTTTTTTTGGGGGGGGGGGTTTGTCCTAATTCTTTCTGTAATTACCAATGTTATTATGTTATTATTATTGTTATTTTCATTATGTTATTACTTTTTGTGTTTGGTTTTCCGATGTCTGAGGTTATCCTTGAATGGCATGGATACAACAGTGTGCACCTAGGAGTGCTCCTGTGGTCACAATGGCCTGCCATGTTGTGGTTAGTTGTAGATGTTTGTGAGCTTTTTGTTTGTTTCTTTTTTTTTTTTTTTTTTTTATTTAAAAATGGCATGGATACAACAGTGTGCACCTAGGAGTGCT
>NW_005187588.1:502340-554409 GCF_000239375.1 Pundamilia nyererei
AGCTTTTTGTTTGTTTCTTTTTTTTTTTTTTTTTTTTTCAATTTAAAAATGAAAATAAATCTTATGAAGAAAAAAAACACTAACCATTTCAGAAACATGAAAATGATTTAGGTAGTTATCAGTAATTTGGTACTAAACCTTACTGTATGTATAACATGTTTCCGTGATGACTAAACCTCAGTCACTCCTACTTACAGCATTAATGCACTGTGCAATACACTGTGGGCTGTAATCGAAAGTGTGACAAAAATATAGTATGCTCCTGGATAAGACAAATGAGTACAAGTGCTGAAGAAGTTATCATAAGAAAATAGGTACTAGCAAACCGTGGCTTAATTATTGAATTTTAAAATACAGTACCTTCAGTACTCATAACTGAAAAAGTAGTTGTATTACTGAACTTCATTGCTAAAAATACTTATAGGAGAAAAGGTAAACTATGTGAATCGAGCTGTGTTTTCCCTTTGGTTTGTTTATGTTTTAAATATGTGATTTTCTTTCCCTGTTCATTTCCCCCTGTTTGTATGTGTATGTTTTTTAAAAAAGGGGGCAGTTGTAAAGTGTTTATGAATCATTTCTTATCTGAGAAGGTGGGGAAATTATAAAACTAGTTAAAAACACCGTCCTCTTCATGCTGTCCAAGCCCCTTGGTAGAGCAGTCTAGCTCAAGCATGGAAATAGAGCATCTCTTATTGAACTAACAACCGTGTTCACTTACACTGGGTGTCTGAGTACTGTATAATCAGTTGCCCACGGGAATTTTGTAATTGCAAGATATTTAACAAAATCCCCATCTATCTTGCAATGGTTTGCAATTTGGACTAGTCCTCACACTTTTACTTCATAAACCCTCCAAAATCTGTTTCTTATTTCTAAAAGCTTTGCAGAAACCCATAAGGAAAAATCAATTCATTCATCCATACATAAAAAACACACATTTTCAATCCCATCTTGTCCTTTAAAGTGAAAGTTCATTTGTGTTATTGTAATTTACCATTTTCACTGTGACATTTTCTCCCAAGAAGGAGGACTGACCCCATCAGACTCCTCACCTGCCATAGTCCGAGCAAGCCCAAGAACTAATGGTTTAGAGGGAGGCTATACGAATCTCACCCAATAATTTTAATTAAATTTATGCATATTCTTCCCTCTGAAGAATTTGGGGCATCTGTATTAGCGAGAGAAGGAAGAAAAAGAGAGAGGAAGAGAAAATGGGTCATCTAAACAGAGGGACTGAGCGGCTTCATTAGGATACCCGCTGCAGTCATTCTGTGGTCATTCTAATTCTGCCTCAGCATTCCCATTCAGCGCTCGTGGGAATCCAATATCTGCCTAACATTTGTGACCTCGTCAAAACAAAGAAATAACCAGGAGTCAGGTCACGCCGGTCTCACCCACCACCACAGTTGTGACATCCTGCCACCGCTTTCTATTTATTCTGCCTAAATTAGCACTTCATCTCGCTCGCCTTGGAAAGAAAAATGTCAGGTTGTTTCTAATCCAAAACTTTGCAGGTTCTCGGTGAAATGAAAAAAAATGCAGCCTTTGTCTTTGTCAGTGAAAGAATTAGGATGTTAGCGCTGAGACAATTTGATGTTAACTGTGCAGGGGAATTAGATGTACCATGTAATTTTGCCTTTCAAATATGATAGCTGAGCAGATGGAATAGGGCAAAGCTCTGTCAAAGTTTCTGCACTTCAGAAGTTCCTCCTCCCTCTCACATACCATTTGCACTTTCTCATTAGCTATAATTCTCCGTGTCACCCTCTCTCTTCTTCACCCGATAGATGCTTGTAGACGCTTCCTTTCACTTGTTTCACTCCCTCAGTCAGCGCTCTCTTGGCCCCGAGCGGAGTAGACTCTAATATGTCTTTAAAAGTAGGACACCACTGAGTAATTTGTTGCACCTAGCAAATGATAATTCACAATTGTCACCATATATCCATGACTACAGGGCCACCCCAAGCACACAATAGCATCTGCTTCTCAGGAGAACAGCCATTGTGCTTTTTTTTCCGTCATTGTATTACTGAATTGAATTTGAAAATATAGGATTATTTCACAAAGGCATGACACCATTTCACAGCAGGGATGTTTGTACCCTTTGTGTAAGCTGCGTCATTTCACTGACATTACATGGAATTTGCTGTGTTCTCGATTGCTTACAGCCACCTTCTGTTGTAGCTGCTCTTCCTGGCAGTAAGCGTGAAAATATATCTGCCTTAATTTTAAGCTTTTATGCTTTAATGTTGAAGGCTTAGTGAAAGCAGTTTCACAAGGTTTGGCCTCTCAAGAGACTGAATGCCAACATTAGTATTAGTATCAGCAATATGTAAGCAATAACGTTACTTATATTATTTAACTGTCAGTTTTATGGTTCCGGTGGTTCTTTGTTAGTGTACAGTTTAAAGGGGGTGAAAAAGACATTTACAAGTCAAATACAGATGCTGGTCAATAGCATTTGTGGTCGCCTTGACCCATAGTAGCAGTTGCAAAAGTAAAAGCTTTTCATTCTGCCGTCTTAGTCTTATGGAAATCTATAAATGGAGTGTTCCTACTGTTACAGCTTCTGAAACACAGGATTGCACTTAAGCTCACATTCATACATTTAGATTTAAATACGTTTTTTCCAAGATGCAGCACAACAGGCTGTCAACATAAGGCTGGCATGTTCTCGCCCAACAAAAGTTGACACTGTCAATCCATTATTACCCAAAGAAAGCCATGTATTGCACATTTCCTACAGGTAATACAGTCTGTTATATAATATTTATTACTCCCCATATAAAGTATATATATATATATATATGGTACTATGCTACTCGTTACATTATTTCTGCTTATTCCGTCATATGACCCACATTAAACTCATGGACTGACCCACAACCACCTACACACACACACAATGGACAACTGTACCCTCAAACACACAATAATAACATGGACTGAACCACCACTCACAACCACTTGCACTTTACATAGCCTCTGTAGAAACTATGCACATATCTCACTTATTTTAACTGCACTACTGTATAGTTCTGTGTAAATAATCATTCTGTACATACAATAATTTTTAATCCAACAACTGTTTATAACCTGCATAGTTCACATTTCTGTATAGCTGTATATCTCAGATTTCTGTATAGTTTTTCATATTTATATCCTGTACATAGCTTGTACTCACTACAGCCTGTGCATACTTATAGTTATAGAATATTCATAACATACTTCATACCGTGTACATTATAACATACCATAATAGACCCATTTCTGTAATATACTTACATATCTATATTATTGCTAATGTATATTGTAATATATCTATATCGTGGCTAAAGCACTTCTGGATGGATGCAAACTGCATTTCGTTGCCCTGTACCTGTGACATGTGCAATGACAAAAAAGTTGAATTCTAATTCTACTCTATTCTATATGAAATGAAATGCATTTACTGTAGTACAGTAACTGGAAAGTGTGTGATTATAGTAACACGCCATCACACCCAGCACTATTTATGATGTGCTTTGTTCCGTACCAGCTCTTTTCCCTAAATGGACATATCTTCATCTTTAATGGCTAAACACTCCACTGTGTTCAAGCTATTCTTGATCCCTTGTCTATACTGCTTTCTAGGAAGACCACATAATGTGGTGTGTTAAACAATCAAAGGCCTGTACTGTGAAGTAAGATTTTATCTCTTTGTGTGTGAGATAAAATTGTGTGTGATTGTGTGTACAGTGTCCATGTATGTCTATCCCTACGTTGGGTGAGTGCTGAGTATTTGTATATGTGTGCATGAGGGTGGGAATGCATGTTTGTGTCTGTGTGTCTGTGTCTATATGGTAAATGGCCTGCATTTGTGTAGCGCTTTTCTAGTCCTTAAGGACCCCAAAGCGCTTTACACTACATTCAGACATTCACCCATTCACACACACATTCACACACTGGCGATAGCAAGCTACATTGTAGCCACAGCTGCCCTGGGGCGCACTGACAGAGGCGGGCCCTCTGACCATCACCAGTAGGCAAACATGGGGTTAGTATCTTGCCCAAGGATATTTGGCATGCAGCCAGGAGGCAGCCTGGGATCGAACCACTGACCTTCAGATTAGTGACAGGTCGGGTCTTACACTCCACCTCTCTGGGAACTCCCAGGCCCTCCAAAGGCCTATCTCCCCTCACCACATTCCCTGCTGGAAAGTGATGCCCTCAGGGGTCGGTGCGTTGGTGGTTCTTGGTGTCCGGGGCTGGGCGCTCAGGTATGTACCAGCTCACTCCTACTTGGCGGGGCCTGGTGCCTGTTGCTCGGTTAGGCCTCTTCCGGGGCAAAGGGGGCCCTCTGGCCTCTGGGCCTGTGGCTCAGTTCACTCTGGCACAGCTGGCTGCCGGCAGAGCCAGTGGGCACGCCACTGCAGCCCCCTCTGGCTTCTGCTCAGTGGCTACTGGGTGACCCCTCATCTGGGGCTCTCCTCAGCTCTTCCCAGGAGGGTGGCACGGATGCCCCTCCGGTGGTCTTCCTTGGGCTCTCGCACTCTGGGGCCTCTGGATGTCTGGAGCCTGGATCTCCTCCATGCCTGCTTCATGCCCTGGAGGACAGAGCCATGGCTCTCTACATCCTCTAGCAGACCATTACATGGGGAAACCTTTTGAATACAAGCGCGCTGATCCACACAGGTGTGCACACGGGTGTTCACTGTTCATAGACATAAACCTTTATTGGCTGTTATATCCAAGCACATTGTGCGCTGTCGGTCCTGCTTGCTACACAACAACATTCAATATTTAGTATTTACTGCTGTTTACACTTAGCTAGATTAACGTGATGGTGCTGTGCTTAGTATGTTGCTCTGTTTTTTTTTTTTGGCTTGTTTTCTCTTCTTTTTCTCTCAACAGGTGATCCAGGAAATTTCTTTTTCTCTTCTTTCTCTTTTTAAGTGCCCTTTCTCACTGTCCCTCTTCCCTTCTGTTTTTCTTTTCCTTCATCTTTCTTTCTCCCTTTCCTATCCCTGAGTCATGTCTGTCCCGTCTGTAACAACTGAAAATAAAATAAAATAAATAATAACAACAAAGGTCGATCAAATGGACCAATACGGCAAGGCCGTGATGATCCATTTGGCAAAGTAAATCCATTGGGTATCCTTGCTGGTCTTTAGACAACAATTCTGACGTCTAAAGAACCACATGGGACAGGCAAAAAAAAAAAAAGATTTTATCTCTCTTTCGCGTCCTTTTTAAGATCACCAGGTTTCAACTTGCTTGCATCACCCTGGTTACTGCTCTGAAGCACATTAGAGATCAACATGTGTGAAATTAACACAATCAAAATATGATCAAAATTCATGAAAGATTGAACTTTTGCTGGTGGATAGTAGGACTGTCTAAAGTTTTTGTGTTTCCATGATGAGCTTCAGTAATAAATACAGATTCGTAGACGCGGCTTTATTTCTTTATTTTTTCCCTGGTGGCTGCAAACAATTACTTTTAAACTATTTTACTTTTTGTATGCATTAATAAATGATGTACTTTCTGACCTTACATCAAATTGGAGACAGTCTGTGCTTGAATTGAAAAAATAAAAACTAAAACTGTATTTTAAACATTAATTTACTGTCAGATTCTCTTGCGTCTTTCAGATAAAGTTGTTGTTTTTTACTTGCAGTACAAAGTTTGCACTTTTGCCAGTCTTCTTTCGAGGTTTCAAATAGGCTACATTTTATTGATCTGAGGTCTTTTCCAGTCTCACTAATCAAAAACTTTTCAACCACACACACATCGCTTCCGTTTTTGTTTTGTTTTTTTATCATTTGTGCTCTCAGACTTTACAGACTTTGTCTGCAGCAGCAGTGCTACTTTCAGTCTGTATTATGTGTTTGACCTCTTACTAGTTTTCCATAGCGTAGGCTGCCAGTGCACTTATTCATATATGTGATTGGGCTGATGCTTCCAGCGTCACCTCTTTTGTGTGAATGCGCAAAGGAAACCCCGGGTTAATTTAGGGAACTGATAATCAGCTTCATGTGCCTGCTTCTTCTGATTGCCAGTGTTGGTGTAACTGAATTCAGATAAGGGAAAGGTACCCAGCATATGTTCAGTTCACTTCACAGTAGTACAGGCCCCAGGTCAGGTATGTTTTTTGTTTTGTTCTTTGTTTTTTTCAGTCTGTTCATACCCACGTTGTAATACAACTGGACCAAAATCTGTGCAGTATAATCTTCTTTATTAATTTCCTGTATTGATGTTTTTTGTTGTAGGAGGTGGAAGTAAGATTTAACTTTTTGTATATAACTTTTCGAAGCATATGAACTAATTATTTTAGTTTGTGTGGCAGACAGCACACAGCTATTAATTACATTAGTAATGAAAGCTACTGGTTTGAACCTAAAGCTTTTCGTTAAGTGGTCTTTGGGCATGTGAGTCTCTGGTTGGGTTCACGTAAGATCAGATCGCTTTTGAAGTTGTCTGGATGACAAACTTAGGCTTAACTGGACACTAATTTATACTAATCCTGATGATCTGAAAGAAGGTTGATGAACGTTGTGAGACGAAACCACAAACAAAGCCTAGTTTGTCTGCTTTTTTGTTGTTATGGGGGGGGGGGTCGGTTGTCAGGTGCATTTGATTGAAAGACGTGCTCCTGTTCCAGTCAATAAAAGTGTCCACACAGGCTGTGCAGCCTGACACGTGAAATGTAGATTGAGCTCTTGCTGGTCTTTTGATGGAACGCTTTAGTCACAAAATTTTACACAGGCTGTTTATAAAAGTCCCATGATTAATCTAAAACTGAAAATCTAAAAAGCAGAAAAATATAATAAAATATGCTGTAGAACTGAGAAAGGTTGGTTGCTGCTTAAGTACACAGGCACTACCACTTCTGTTAATTAAAAATAAATATTAGCACAGAAAATCCAGTTAAAATGGACAAAAAAAAACTTTCACCATATAATGAAAAGCTTTATATGTGGAACCCCTTTACTGTGATCTAACATAAAGGCAGCTGTATATCATTTTTCTTTTGTTTCTCTGTGTGCTTCACAATAACTTGTCATTTGTCTAAGGTTATTCTGCATCGTCTCTATTAAAGTGACAGTTTGAAATTGACCTCAAATTCCAAGCCATTTTTTGAGTGAAATACTAAACTACAATATCTGCATCCTGTTGAAGAAAATGAAGTAACAGAGCACTTTATAGAAGAAAAGGAAATCATTTG
Source organism: Pundamilia nyererei (assembly GCF_000239375.1). NCBI lineage: Eukaryota > Metazoa > Chordata > Actinopteri > Cichliformes > Cichlidae > Pundamilia > Pundamilia nyererei. Next base: position 509,548 of record NW_005187588.1, read on the forward strand.
TATGCATTGAGCCGAGTGGAAAATTAAACAAGTATTGCGAAGGGGTGCTTATAACCCACAATGTAATGCTTGAACCAGATCATTTGCTGAAATAGAAATAGTCATACAGATATGAGATTTAAACTGGGTGAATGACAGCCAATGACAGTTTCATCTAAAGCGTATGGAAAGAGTTTATATAAGAAGAAAACTTAAGCTGGGCTTCTTGCATCAGCAAGGTCTCTGACAGGCAGAAAGCGTTGTTCAATGAAAGTGAGTATGGCAGATGAAAAATACAAAAAGCTGACTTACTGTTCTCTGAATCTAAAAGATGCCCGGCAGCACCATCAGCAAAGAACTGGCAGAAACAAGTGGGTACATCCATCTAATGTGTACAGTCTGGTCATAAGTAGACTTTACTGAATCAGTGCTTATTAAAGTTGTATTTATGGAAGTATCTATAAATGTGGAAACAAAGAAAAGTGATGCTTGAAAATATAAAAACTGGGTCTAACTGAAGGCAATTTAGAATAGAATAGAATAGAATTCAACTTTATTGTCATTGCACATGTCACAAGTACAAGGCAACAAAATGGAGTTTGCATCCATCCAGAAGTGCTTTAGCCATGATAGCCTTCTTGAGCCTTCTTGACCAGCTTGGAGAAGTCGGTCGTCCAGATGAGATCCTTGGAGATGAGGACACCCAGGAACTTGAAGCTGCTCACAGCAGGTTGTTTCTGTCGCCCCACTCAGCCAGACGATCCACCTCCTCCTTGTAGGCGGCCTCATCGTTGTCATGGATGAGGCCAATCACCGTGGTGTCATCTGCAAACTTAATGATGGTGTTGGAACCATCGGTAGGTCTGCAGTCGTGGGTGAAGAGGGAGTAGAGGAAAGGGCTCATCACACAGCCTTGTGGTACACCACTGTTCATTGTGATTGTAGATGAGCAGTGGTTATCCAGCCGGACATGTTGGGGCCGGTTGGTCAGGAAGTCCAGTAACCATTTACACATGAGGGAACTGATGCCTAGGTCTGTCAATTTCCTGATGAGTTGTGAGGGGAGGATTGTATTGAACGCTGAACTGAAGTCTTTAAACAGCATTCTGGCATAGGTGTTGTTATTCGTTGGCAAAGTGCAAATTTCGGTGGCAAAGTGCAAATTTCGTTGGCAAAGTGCTGAAGAATCATGCTTTAACCAGGAAACACAGTAGAGGTTCTCTGCTGCTTTAGGACTGCATTGCTGCAAATGGAGCGAGGGGCTTGGTCAGAATTAGTGGCCTTCTCATTAATAAGAAATATAGACAAAATCTCATTTGTCGTCCAATACCACCAAAGAGGCATCTGTTTGTCCCCAACCTTAAAAATGAGTCATAAAGAATTATTTTAGTGGCATGAAAAAGAGCCGAGTCATGTAACAGATTGTTTGCCCAACACAGAACCCTTCAGTCAACATCAGTGAGTCAGTCTGGGGATTCACAAAGAGGAAGAAGTGACTTAGAGTCCCTAAACAGATGCAAAAACTGTAGCAGGTTCACAGGGATGCTAAAAAACTGTACCTTGATGGACCTGGGGAAAAATCATGGTTTTTTTGTTTTTTTTTAAAAACCATGGTCACAAAAGAATTAATTGCAGTTGATAGAGATTTTCCCTTTCTGCATTTTTATTGAATAATGATCAGCTCTTACTAAAAATATCCTCACTTTAAAGCAAATGCTTAAAGATTTTACTCATTGTTCTGGATGCACGGTGGGGATAAATGTCTGAGAATGCCAAATTTTAACTCACTGTTTTGAATCAAATCCCAAGAGACCCAGCTGCATTTGCTATAATAAACCGAGACGTGAAGGAACACCAGAGCTCTGTAATCCGATCAAACTTGAAACGCCAGACAGCTGTACTTACTTTTGATTTTTCAGAAGTGGTAATTTTATGTAGTTTAGGATTAAAGTGAGTGTGTGTCTGAACTGCCTACCTGTCAACTTGCTTCATCTTATACAGCTTTTTCAATGGGTGGAGGAACAATTGGGTTTTGAATGTAGCTGTATTATTATACTGTATATCTTTTCAGCTTAAAAGGTTCAAGAGCAGCAGGTCAGTTTTGAAGTTTCATTTGAATTATGCAGGCATCTTGAATCCTCTCAAGATGTTTGATCATCCTTGTGGGGTCAGATTTAATCCTCACCCAGTTTATTCCCTTTGTGTAAACTCTTAAACGCTAGAGATGCACACACACACACACACACACACACACACACGCACACACACACACACACAAGTATGCAAGTTGTAAACAAGTTGGAGAAGTTGTTGAAGCAAGACTGTGCCATTCCACTCTGAGAGTCCCTGTTGCCAGCTTGACCTGCAACAACCTCCTTAACGTTCTGGGCCAATTTTGATCAGTGCCGCACATACACTTCGAAAGAGTAAACATGTTTACAAACTGAAATATGCTGCTGAAATATATTTCTCTAAAAGGGAATGACACTTCTGGTGAACATATGATCTTGAAACATTTCACACTTTCCTGACACTGTAAAAAGATGGTGCAGCTTGAGGACGGTTGCGTCTGCAGATAAAGTTTGTAGGTAATCATGTCAGTGTTGTCCATGGCTTAACTGTGACACTGCATTTAAAATAGGCTTAAGAGACATCTGATGCCCACTCTGCTGCCCCGCTTCCCCACTTGCCTTGATTTTGAGTCTGAGTGACAGAAGCCTATGAAGAGTGTTTCATACATGCTGAGTGAAGCCAAACCAAAGTAAGCGGAGTTCCACTGAGCTGCCCTGGTTAGGGTTAGACATCAAAAAATTATCTGGGCCATTGCTGTGCAGATCAGTGCAGAAATAGTTTGGTTCATGGTGTGAAAGGGCCATGTGAAAGCACTTCAGTGACCTAAATAATATGCTACCATGCCCAGAACCATTTCCACCACCAGCAGAAACCTTTAAGGTGACGTCCAGACGTAGCACCTAGAGATGAATTCCCTTCAAATTACTATCAACATTTTCACTCTCTCTGAATAATCACTTTCAGCCATTAACATAAAAGGGCTTCAAAGGCTGCTCTGAAGGGTTCCCATGGGAGTCCTCTCAGAGTTTCAAAGCAGCAAAAAAGGTTTGCAGACAGGCTTTCACCAGTGGGTGCCACTTTATTGCATAAAAGTCACAGAAGAATCTAAAGTAACGCCGTGTCCACCAATGCAGGACAAACATAACTTGTCCTATGTCGCTATGCGAGATCTGTAAACTGAATTGCTTGCACCAACACGAGCTTTCTCACTGATCTAGTTTCCAGACTCTCCCTTTCCTGCACAAAGCTGCTGAGGCTTTAATTACTTCTGCTGGGCCAGCACAGGTGAAGCACATTCTCACTAACAAGGTGGTTTCCAACCAGGGAGTACTGAAACCCAACAGGAAAACAACATGATTGAGGGGGAAACCAGTTCCCGCAATAGAGGGTAACCGATGCTTATAATAATCCTCTGCACAACTCATTTCACCAGCACTGTAAGATCATTACAGAGGAAACATGTTGCGAGTGGATGGGAATCGAGGGAGGAATGTGTCATCGACTGAAAATAAAATGTTAGCTTGCCTCCACACGTGATGCACGGTCATTTGCAATTGTGCACATATATGTAAGCGAACACAAGCCTGAACTCAGATCACACGCTTAGGTTGTCAAAGTCAGACAAAGAAACACATTCTTTGAATTTTGCATCATTGAAGATCTCACCTTTATAACTTAAAAACAACAGGTGATTACAGGCCAAGGAACACACAGCATGACCTGGTTATGATTTGCAAACAAATCAATCTTGATATTTACATCACCAGATTCTGCAGTTAATGTATGCTGCCATCACCGTCTTTGCCCTTGTTTGGTAAGTCGGTCAGCAGCACAAACACAGGAGTGGTATAATAGCACAGACCAGTGGTGACTCTTTGTTATGGCATCTTTTGGCAGGGACTGATTTATTCTAATCATCTTGATATTATTAAAAGGCTTTTCTATTGCATTCTTTCAATTTGATTTTAATATATTTATTGCACATTATATTATTTATTTGGTGATATAAAAAATTTATAGGCTAGCCTAACTCACAGTGCTTAGAGTGTCCATCCCATCAGATACACCAGAAGTAGTAGAAAATAATAAAAAGAAGAAGAAGAATTATAGATTTAAGTTGAAAATGTTCAAAATGTTCTTTTTTTAAGTGGCTGATTCACAGCATGTGTGTAGAGGACTTTTGGTCAAAATATTTAACTTCAATAAAAGACAAATATCATCATCAACGTAAGCAGTTCTGGAAACAACCCTGTAATCCTTTCAGATCCACACTGATTTCCCTCCACCAGTGATTGCTTCTTTGCTACATCTTGATGTCACTGGAGTCACAAAACATAGAAGAGTGACATCTGTATATCTGTGTGCAGGTCTGTGTGTGCACATGCATGTATGGTCTGTTACATTAAACATGCCTCCTTGCTAGTATTCTCACATGAACCTTTGATCTGCGAGTGTGTACTTTTCATGCCGAGGTGCTGCATGCTTTTCCCACTTGGGCATTTCAGCCCCTGTTCCACTCACAAGCCTGTACATCTTGCTGGCATGGAAGCCTTAAAAGCCTTAAAAGCTCCCAGTGTAGAAGTTGAGCCGCGGCTGTCCATTTGACCCAGACTGCTTTTGGAACGACTGAGCTGCACTAGCTGAACTCGGGTTTCAGATTGGAAGCTTTGATCTGAATGCAATGATATAAACAAATGAGTGCAAGAAGAACATGGAGAACTTAGCTGAAAGTCAGAGTTGTCTTTAAGATCAGTGACTTCTATAAAGCTAAAGCTCTGCTCTTAATTCCTTTCCTTCTCCTTCTTTCTCTTCTCTTTCCTTCCCCAACCTCTTTGCTTTCTCACTGTATCCTCTCTTCTCTCTTGCAGGAGAATTCTGGGGAGATTTCTTACTCTTTCATTCCTCAAGGATGAAGCAGCGCAGTGTGTCTGTGCACTGAAACAGGTAGGCAATGATTACCACAGTGAACGTCAGACAGACACATGCACGCACATGAACATTTACCGTCAGAAGCCCCCTTTTCCCCAGGTGTTTTGTGTATGATCTATTTTGCTAAAAGGCTGCACCATGACCACTAAGGAAGAAACAGCAAGGGAGCACACAAAGATAAAGAAAGGAATGGAACCTTTCTTCTGAGAGAGTGAAGAAAACTCAGATGGAGATTCATCATAAGGCCCAGAGAAAAATCAAGTGAAGACGTTGATAGGATGAAAGTTTAACCAAACATCAGCTCCCCACAGGAGTAGCAAATCTGCTGCCGTCGCAGTGGACGGACCGGGAGAAAGACATGCAAAGAGACAGACTGACAGACAGGACAAGACAGAGCGGCGATCCCCAGCTGTTTTTAAAATCTTGCCTCTGATACATTATTGAATATGCGGCTCTCTAACGCATCGCTGAGCTTTCCTCTCATGTTAGTGCTCAAGTTTGTATAGCGTCACCATTCTAAATATAAAGCATTCGCTCACCCCCTTTTATTTTTTGCTAAAAGATGCAGAGGCTGCACGTAGGCTGTGTGTTGCTCTGAGAGCCACTTTCCTTTTCTGAGGCTATAGCTGGAGTTTGAGTTGAGTTTGTGTGTGACTCATTTTGGTACCAAGCCTCAGCAAACTTTACAAAAACCAAAATAGATATCATCAAACTGCTTGAAAGCTGGCTAGATGGTGCATAGAGTATGCTGAAGCACGATGAGTGCTTCACTGGGACTCGTATGTACTGTTTGCTGAAGGAAGGGGATTGATTTTGCTGCTTAACAGCAGGTGGAATACGGCAGATCTAAGACACCTCATTTTTCTTAGTTCCTTTTTTTCTAATATTTAATATGGTGAATTTCCGTGGATGTTGCAAGGCCAGAGTCCTGAGACTTATATGTTTATATTGTGGAGTACCAGGTGTAATCTACAGGTGGCAGCAGAGCAGCATACCCAGCAGAAATGTTTCTGGAGCAGACTTTATTTGCTCATTTTAAGCGGCTAAGGCTTTTGTACAGTAGGGCCTTCATAAACCTCTGTGGCATCATTGCAAGTTTTCAAACAGATCATTCTTCCGGTCCTAGAAAACCAATATTCTTCAATAATCTTCTCTTGCAGCTCCCACTTTCAAACTTCATGTGACAGGATGAACCATGAGCAAAGGTAATAAAGTTTGCTTTCTTTAACTGTTTCTGTGCTTGTGTGCTTCATTAGTGTATGCAGTGGCATGCACATTTTAAGGGCGTGTGTCTCCGTTGTCTGACAGATGTTGCAATGGCATGATTAGTCCTCTGTGTGTGAGGTTGCTATAGTGACTGTGGGTTGAGTGTTGGGGAGGCCAGAGTGGAATAGAAGGGGTGCTGAGGATGAGAAGAGGGGGTGGAATAGGAAATGAAGTGCTTGTTGCCTCTGGCCTGCGTGTGTTTCTTTTTCTTGTTTTGTATGTGAGAGTGGGCGTGTTTGTGTGATGTTTATGTCTGTTTGTTTGTGTATCTGTATAAAGAGCACAGCATTGAAGAGACACTCGTCTGTGTAATTGGGAATTTGATCAAGATAACTCACTCGAATACACAGTCGATCATGTGCGCACACACATTTTCTTTCTGCGTAGGAGCGACAGAGACAGGGATCCTGTGATGGCTGCAGCGTGGGCTTGGGGTAACCTGTTCTGCCTCACAGACCAACACTATGAGTGGGTCATACTTATCACTTAAACTGCCACGTCAATGAAGCTGTTTAGCAAACTGGTACAAGCAAAAGAAATGCCCTCTGCTTCTGTGAGCACAGAGATTGTACAACACTAGTCTGAAGCACTTAAATGTAAGGCTACAGAGTAGGACAGTATCAACAGTATTACCCTGAGGGTATCATCTTCCATGAGGCTTTGTCAGACCAAAGTGGGGATCCCTGAGATTGACTTTTAGATGTTTTGTAACCTTTTCGTTTCCTTTTGTGAAGTAAGAGACAGTTTGGGAGTTCTGAAACATATCTTGTTGGTTGAACTGCATAAAACTCAGACATGATTTACAGGTTTGTTTTAAGGGGAGCTCAAAAGCCACCTATAGACATAGAGATGATTGTGAACTCTTTTATCATTTTTGTGTTTCTATTGTTATCTGTAGGGATAACAATAGCGAGATCAACTTTTTATTACTTGATACACTTTCAAGTACTTGAGCTCTCTCTGTGTTTGATGTTGATTCTGAGTACTGACCCACAACCTGTGCATTCCTAACCCTTGTTTGAGGTTCACGGTTTTGTTGCGCTCCTGTTTACTGATCTGGTGGAGAAGCAATAATTTACAGAGTATATTTAAAGGTTGAGTAATGTTATCTTATCTTCAATTACAACATATGAAGAAAGAATTCATGATTAGTTTCTTCTTTTTTCTGCATTGGTAATTTTTCGTCTTATTTTGAAATTGCCATTTGTTAGGGAATTCTTAGAAAAAGCTGTAGAAAGTCTATTCAGATCCTTATTATGCTAATTACATTTTTCCCAACCTATTACAGTCTAGCTTTCAAAAGCAGCATCGCGCTGAGACTGCGCTTTTGAAATTCTATAACAGTCTTTTGATGGCTTCTAATGCAGGGATTTGTTCTGTATTCATTCTACTTGACCTCAGTTCAGCCTTTGATACTGTTGATCATAAAATTTTACTTAATAGGCTTAAGTTTCTGGCTGGTCTCTCTGGCTCTGTGTTACATTGGTTTTCTTCCTATTTATATATTCCTCTGACAAGACTTTCTCTGTTAGGGTGAACAAGTTCTTCTCTGATTATGCCTCCCTAACCTGTGGGGGTTCCACAAGGTTCAGTAATGGGTCCATTATTATTTTCTTTCTACATTCTTCTCCTAGCTGGCACCATTAAGTATTTTTCTGATGTTTCTTAACATTTCTATGCAGATGACGTTTAGCTGGATATGTCTTTAAAACCTCACCAGCTGAATTGTCTGTTCGCTCTAGTCTCCTCTTTAACCCACATTAGTGTCTGGCTCTCAAGCTATTATTTTGTTCTAAACAGCGCAAGACTGAGGCTATGATTGTAGCTTCTCCTCTATTATACATGAAAATCAGTCAGGCTCATGCTTCTATTTGTTCATCTGCTAGGTCCGGCATTTGAAATATTGGCATAATATTTGATTCCTCTCTATTTATTGTTCCTGTTTCTTTCATATCAGGAACATTTTAAAATGTAACACATGGTCTCTTTGGCCAAACCACACATAATTGTTCATGCGTTTGTGTTATCATGCTTAGATTATTGTAATTCCCTGTTTACTGACTCAGATAAATCATGTTTTGGGGGCCTCAAACAGGCACAAAACGCTGCAGCCAGACTATTAATGTTTATAATATATATAATATAATATTTATTATTTATTTATTATTTTATTTTATTTCTTTACCAGTAGATTTTAAGATCTGTTTTAAAATTCTTGTACTTTGATACAGAGCACTAAATGGCCAGGATCCATAGTATTTATATAAACTTTTTACTAAACAAACCTGTCCTCGCAGTATTCGATCACAGGCTCAGAATTTGTTAGTTGTTTCTTGTATAAGATTAAAAACTAGGGCAATAGACAGCCTGTGGCACCAAGTCTCCCGTTTTGTATTGCTATTACAGCTCTTGATTTTCTTGTTTATTTTACTCTGTCTTGTTGTACAGCGCTTTGTGATTGCTTGTCTGTGAAAGCGCTTTATAAATAAACTGTTGTGGTGGTACATATGAAGGTTCCCCCGTTTGATTCCAGAAGAACACACAAACTCAGCCTCAGCTAGTGTCCTATTAGTGCCAGTCCCAAGACAGTTGAGAGGGTTGTGTTAGGAAGGGCATCTGGCATAAAATCTGTGCCAAATCAAACATGTGGATCCATCCGCTGTGGCGACCACTTGGGAAATAAGGGAGCAACCAAAAGAAATTAGTGGTATTTCTGTCAGCTACAGTGCACTTATCAATACAAATACAGTTCTGGTTTGGAATAAACCACTAAATCTTTGCCCTTTTTAAAATGCACTGTAGGTTTATGGGGTGCACAATCTCTGATCCCAGATTTCTTGATTTTGAAAATAAATAAAGAGTAAGTGAATAATTTAACATCTGATATTCAAAACCAAACATACTCCCATATAGGAGATTTGTCTAAAATATGAGTAGGGAAGCATGTTAAAATATCTTAAAATCTGTATTCCTGTATGTAAGGTGTCATGACATGAGGGATTTCTCTGGTAATAAAAACTGACTCAGCTGCTCACTACTCGAGCAGTAGATGAATACAAAATGTTTTTATCTGTACATCACTACTTCCATACTTTGTAGCATTCTTCATGACTTTAATCAAAGGATGAACGGATTAGAAATTTGTAGTCAAAGATCAAGGTCACTATGACCTTACAGAGCTGAGTTTGGGGATAACTCAAGACAATTCCACACCATCGTCTAATATAATAAACTGCTGATGTTTATCTTCAAGGTCAAAGGTCATTGTCACATCATAAAGTATTTTCTCACCTGTACTCCAGTCTGACATTACCCAGGGGAATTCACATACCCTCCACTGTCAGAGCAGATTTTTGATGGTTACCACTGTCTCCTCACAGAAAGAAGGTTCTGTCTTGTTTCTTTTATGAGTTTGCACATTCTCCTCTTACCTCAATAGACTTCCTTTGGTTGGTGATAACCCCTTATGATGGAAGGGTGATCATGTTGTTCCCCAACCCTCACCCTAGGACACCTGGGATAAGCTATCATTATATTTAACTACTTAATGCAATTTAATTCATATATAGATGGAATTTGGCTTATACATATTAGTTCCTTCCATAAATATCTGATTGTCTGTAAAGTTTGTCATTATTTCTGTTATTCAACTGTTTGTTTTTGATTTATAGGCACATTCGGTTTATTTGCCCTTATTACTTTATTTCTTTCTTGATTTTTTTCTCTCTGCACATTCAACAGAAAGGGAAATGGAAAAATGCAAATGTTAAATGTTCATGCAAATGTAGAAAATGGGAGACAGGATTACTAAAGAAATATGTGACAGAGTGTATTAAAATGTTAATATTTTAATCACCTAGGTGTGGAAAAACAACTTGCCAGAATTAGCTGATCTCTTCCCAGGAGGGCCCACCTTAAGTGAGCCAATCTCACTTCACATAACAAACCCTTAAGGTCCCTTGCCTATGCACAGCAAACCGCCCTTGTGCTTGTCTCCAGAATCTCCAGAGTGCACAGCCTGATGTGAATAATAGTCATTGTGAGAGATATAATGTGCTGTACCATACAGGGCTGGCTTCACACAGGGATTACACCTAGATGATTCTTCAATAGAGAATTTAGTCTCGGGTAGCCGAGCTTAATCCGCGGCTGTGGAAGCAGACCACAGTGCTGTGGAGCCATGGCCAGATATGACAAAGAACAGAGAGCAGCCAGATTAGTTCATACTAGGAAAAGGGCTGAGCTTGAAGCTGCCTGACAGAGCGTCTCTTGACAGCTCCTCCCAAATCTCTCTGCTCTCTCTAATGCAGGCTGAGGGAAACATTGTTCCCCCTTCTGTCTTTTGGCTTTCTCTCTTTCTTTTGCTCTGTCCTTGTGTCTCTATGTGAGGTAATACCAACACATAGAGAGAAACAGTGTGTGTGTGTGTGTGTGTGTGTGTGTGTGTGTGTGTGTGTGTGTGTGTGTGTGTGTGTGTGTGTGTCTTATCGCTTCATTAGCCTGTGGATTTCTGGGTCAGTCATAGCCTTGTTCCCACTGTCTCAGATGCGGTAATTACCCTCACGTGAGCCTCGTCTGATAATTAGGATGGTCCAAGCGGGACTCGGCCATACATGCGCATACACACCCTTCATGCTCATACGTGTGAGTTATTAGTGGAGAGCTTAACATGCAGTACAGTACTAATGGGATTATCATTGCTAAGGGTTCCACTCATCAAGCTCTCACTCCTCTCTCTACTCATCATCAAGCAGGATTCTCAAAAAATGAGAAGACTCAGTGCTTTCTATGCAATGTAATTCTTTCTCTTTTTCGTGTTTCTTTCTTCATTACCTTTAAGGACATTTTAATGAAAGTTCATTCAATGGATTCTATGGATGGATGGCAGCACAGGGGCCTTCACAGATGTGCACGCTACTCATGCCAAGAGCACTAATGCACATCCACAGCATCACAAATACTGGCTTTTCAATTGCGCACTGGAAAAAAATTTATGGTCCCTCTCCTCTTTAGCCTGAAGGACGCAGCCTTCATAATTTCCAAAAAGAATCTCAAGTCGTGATTTGTCAGGGAACAAAATCATTTTCTAATTCACTCTGGTCTCCATCTTAAATGAACTTGAGCCCAGACCATGCCCTTTTCATTTTTATGCATGGATTTTCTTTGAATAGCAGTTTTAACTTGTATTTGTTATTGCAGGGACAGTTTTTGTTCATAAGGATTTTCTAAAGCTATTGACCCCATTCTCTGATTTCCACAACAGAATTTCATCTGGTTTTAGTTGAAATATTAAAAATCACAGCCACCTAAATATTGTTTTTCAGCCGTGTCCAAGATTTATCCAGCTCATAATCATTCAATAATATTGTGACATCATTCCCAGTGTCTTTGGCAGCCTTGGCCTACTTTGAAGGGCAGCTGGCTGACATGAATCACAAACAGTGTGTGCATGTTCAAATGCCCTCTGGCTTCCATCCACCTAAATTTCACCTTTTTATTTTTTGTTTGTACCATCAACAGGTTTGCAGGAAGTATGACACACAATCGATGCTTGTATCACTGATGTTACTGACTTCTTCTGAGATTAATTCCTATTGACTTAACCAAATCTATTGCATTGACTTTCTACTAGGCACTTTATTACAGTCATTTTTTGCAAATGCCACGTGGCTCATTGGTAGTCACTATAAATCACTCATAACAGGAAGCTTTAACATAACCAGATAGGTTTGATTGTCCCGGACAAACCCCCATTTATCTAAAACTCGTACTAACAAACTGACAAGCAGGGAGTCCATGCAAGAGCTTTTCTTGGCCCACCAGAAGAGAGCGAGTGTTTGAGAGAGAAATAGAAGCGCTTTTACAGCCTGCATTAGCTGATTGTCTGTGTTACTGTTTTATGTACAGCATATACTGAAGTCTCCAAGTCGTAATAGTTTCATTTTAAATTTTTGAACTGCTTTTCCATGCACCCATCTTTAATTCTTATTTTGAAAGGCTGAGCTTTTCTGAGATGATCTTTTAAGATGATGCACCATTACTGAATTGTGATCAAGTAGGTTTTTTTGTTTATTTATTTTTTTATTGTTAGAGTTACACAACTTTTTCAGTCTTTTTTACCCCATCTCTGCTTTTTGAAAAGTATTCCTGGGATCAGATTAAAATGACCTTACATTTTTTAAAGAAATATGGTTCTCAGTGATTGAATTCTGTTTTTTTCCATTATTTTTCTCATTATTCCCTGTCTGTTTCTGCTGTTGGGTTTAAACAAAATATCTAAAACACCAAAATAAGATCTAAATTAGTTTCTATCTATGACTATATAGTAGTATTTTCCAAGTATTTTGGCCAGTGACTCCATGCAGACAAAGAGTCTTTTGTACAAACCCTTATCTCAGATTGCATATGCAGTTCTGACCACTTAAACCAGACTGTTTTGTTTGTTTTTTCTGTGTATCTGAATCTGTTTAGAGGCACTGAGAATTGAAACAATCCAGTATTTTACCAGAAAACATAGGAAGAGGAAAATGTTTTGTGCAAGAAATAGTTTTATGCTTTATTGCCATAAACCCACCTGGACAGTCTGAACACCAGACTAGGAATTACTGGTTTATAGTCATGTGTGTCATAATGAAATTAATTAAATTTAGAGTAAGCTTGCTTAATATAGTCTGTGCAAAAGTGCACAGGCACTTGAACAGGTTGTCCTACTCAAAGTGATGCATGAAAAAAATCCTTACATTTGAGTAAGAATATGAAACCAAAACAGAAAAGATATGACTGTGAGGAAAAGTAATACTGATTTGTTGGTCTGTTCATGTATCTTTTAGTTAAAATGACATATTAACCTCTCCTCATCTGAGCCACTCTCGGCCCTCTCTCCCATCGCCACTGCACCCATTTCATCAGCTCATTTAAAAGTAATATAACCCATAACCATTCAATTTCCACTGTGTTTATTCTGTTGACAGAAATGGTAATGGAGATATTGACTGCAGAGCGATTGTGTCTAGGCCATTGTGCTGAGTGGTTCGATGGAGTGGAGTGGATGACTGGAGGGCTATCTATCTGTGATGTTACATATAGTGTTGAAGTCATTGGAAAGAGAGACCCTCTGAAAGCCACGAGCTTAAATACCATGCATAACACGCACAAACATAAAAGGACAGCACAGACACACACACACAGGCAGACACACAGGCAGTGGATTAGGATGGGGATTATCAAAGCATAGCTGTAAAACAGGCAGAGACAGATCAGTGTCATACTTCATAAGCACTCGCACACACACATTGAGTGTGTATTAAGAGTGTACAGTAAGATGGATTTATTTTGAGGTGGATGGTATGATGACTTTGGTTCACGCATCATGACTGAGCACCATTCAAGCTTAAATAGGAGGACAGTTCGGTTTAACAGTAGAGAAGCTTTAGCAATCAATTATGGAGCTATAGAGCTCGAATGGAAGGAACATAAAGCTGCAGATATTTCCTGTCTGGGTCTTGAAGCATTTTACAATGTGTGTTTTTACTTTCTACTAAATGACCAAAGTGAAAAATTACAGTGAAGCACACATTTGAGAGCTTTATATGTTTCTATTACATCCATAAAAAGAAAAAGATAAAACCTCAGATGATGAGCTGTGATGCAGCTAAAGTCTGACAAAAAGTCAATGAATGCCAAGCAGATAATATTTGACCCTCTGGGTAGAAAGGATCATGGTTACCTTTAAACTGGAATGTCAAAACGAGATATGTCTTCTTCAAGTCCCTAATCACTACCTTTATAGCTGTACAGGCTATTACGATTGTCATCTAATTAGTCACTTTGTTAATTCTTAGTAGAAAAAAATCTTTTCCCTATATCTAAAGACATAAATGCTTTCTGTGTCACTGTGGTCTGATTAACATCTATAACAGCTAGACATACAATCATTGTAATTTTCATGGTTGATTTTGATTTTTCTGAGAGCCTGACCTGCTTTTCTTCCAAAGAACTATAACTGCCATAATGTACAAACAAAAATGAAATTTTCTCCTCTTACTAAATAACAGAAAGCAAAGTTCTCTGCTTCTCGAAAGAGGTACAGATAAAAGAGCTGCTGTACTTTTATCTGATGATTTTACCTTACTAAACAAAAGCAGGTGCAGCCGATTTATGCAACAAAACAAGCCTCAGTTACTTACATAATTTTAGAGTACGTTTTATACTTCACCAGATAACAGGACATCAACCTTTTTCTCTTGTCTCCATAATTTTGCTTATATCTGCTTTTGTCCTTTCACTGCTGATACCCAGGCTCATGATGAAGCTGTTGACTTTAGCTTTAGCGTCTTCAAACAAGGCATGTTGAGCTGGGTGATGGTGATGTTCACCTACAGTTTACTAAAGCTAAATGTGTGACTTGCTCACTAACAGGGAAAACTTTGCTAATAGCCAATGGCTGCATTCAAACCACATGACAGCATATTGGGACTGTTTGCCTGCGCCACTGTGCGTGTATTGCATATGCATAAAACAGACTGGCACATTATTGGATATAGGTGAGAGCGACCACGGTCTGAGCTTAGTTCACTGAAAATGTGTTCAATTCTGGTCTTCAGCAGGCTGATTGCTGCATCTTTAATGGTGGCTGGTGGACTTTGTAACCAATCTTGACCTAAGTTGTCATGCTGAGCGTGGAAGACATAGACACAAACTCACATTATCAGAAAATGAGAGCTCTCAACCACTCACCTTGTTAGTTTGTAACAGTCTCTGATTCTGTGCACTGCTGTGAATCAGAGTGCATTTATACTTTGTGCTGTTTCTGATGAATTTCAAAGTAAATGGTAAATGGGCTGCATTTATCTTTTCTAGTCTTATCGACTACTGAAAGTGCTTTTCACTTTAAGCCACATTCAACAAATACCACACACTTTCATACAGCGCTTTATTGAATACATACAAAGCTTTGTCACACACAGTGACATATCAAGGGCAGTTTTGGGGTTCAGGATCTTGCCCAAGGGCACTTTGATATGGTGATTGAAGCATAGAGCTTCCAGTTAGGCAGGTCTGTACTCATCCTAATATTGCGATGGTACCTTCTGTCCGCACTAGTCAGAGCTCAGTCACACACTTCATATATGATGAAGCACCAGTCATATGCTGACTGAGAGCCTCAATCTGCGGCCATCTAAACTTTAGCCCTGCCGCATCAGGCATGTCGGTCACCAGACATCTGTCATCAGCATGCAGCTCAGCGGAGGTCTGTGGCTCCTCCGTGATCCCATCTTCTCTACTACTGTCAAATATAATAATCAATCTCTTCTTTGCTTCCTTTTATATTCACTCTGCATATTTCTGCCTGGTCTACTCAAACTCTCCCCTCTTACCCTCCTCCTCTTTCTCCTCCTCCACATTTCTCCTCTCTTCTTTCAGCATGCTGAAATATATAACTAGCAATTTGCCAATCTCTCCCCCTATGACACACATGCACGCTCGCGCAGACGCTCATGCACACACAGACACATGCAGAGTTATCCAGACCGCAAGAGCTTCTGTGGTGTATAATGACAGATAATTGGCTATTGTGGGTTTGCCCTCGGCAGCAGGAACCAATCACAGTGACAGCCACTTCTCTGTGACCCGTGCATGCGCGCGTGAGCGTGTGCGTTCACGCAAGTGTGAGTCTCTGTGTGTGTGAAGTACTGATAGTATTTTATTTTGCTGTCTGCTTTTGTTGCTCCGTGCATAGAAGTAATTGCTTGTCGAGTGTGTACAGCAAGTAACTGACAGCTCTCTTTATAGTTCACAGTAATGCATTTATGTAAACATAAATAAGCTGTTCGGCGGCAGCAGTTTGTGTGACAGTGTGAGTGTGTGTGTGCGGGAGCGCGATTGTGTGAGTGTGAATATGCAGGTACAGCCTCCTTATATAGCACAAATTTCTTTTGCTCCTCGTTTTACATTTTCAGGGTTTATACACCCAACTTGAGAATCTACAGCCTAACACAGTGCAGCCTTGCCAACAACCATCAGTACTGTGATCATTTGCCACGCATTTTGAGTCAGCATCCATGGGTAATGGTCTGTCTGCTTGACATTTCTATAGAACCTGTTGAATCCAGCTGTTCCTAACAGTAGAATAATGATTTTCTTTCTTCTTTTTCTTTTTTTTTTGGGGGGGGGGGGTGAAAAACAATTCTGATGTGTTTCACGCTGGAATGAATTGTCACCACATCAACAGCAACACTTTTAGCTCCTTCAGTGGTGCTGATGAAGGATATCTTGCTCTTTTTCCTTTTTTCGTGATTCGCTCATCTATTCCTCAAACCTGCTTTCTGTCTCTCTTTCTCTACCACTTCCTCTTCTCTTGCTGTCTCTTCACTCTTTTATCTCTCTCCCTGTTTGCACCGATTCTCATTTCCGCTCATTCAATAGTGGGAAGTGCTGATCCAACCCATGCACACAGACTAAATGAGATCCTGTGTGCGTGTGCGCGTGCAACGTGTGCATGTAGCTCTGTGAGCATGATTGTTTCTGTATTGCTAATACACTGTACCATAAAAATGTGAGCATTTGTGTGCGCGTGTGGGGGAGGAGTTGTGTACTTCATCATGCCAGCCAGTTCAATATTCCCAAATGCAATTTCCTCAATGTGAAAAGCTCAGGCTGGGTGTTCATCATTCTATACTCCCTTCTTAGTGTTCAATAAAAGCTTCTTTAGAACTGCCAGGCTGCTCGCTCTGTGGCTCTTCCTATTTTGTCACGCCTTCATTTTCAGTCTTTCTCACCGTGCACAGTCAAGCACATGTGCACGCACGCACACTTTGAAGTGTCATACCTTTGTGGCCTTTGTTAAACAGATCTGTCTCAGGTGCACGGTTACAATGTGTATCATAGCATGTTGCCTGAATGCTTCTTTGTAATTCTGCTCAACATTCTGAGCCTGTAACATGTCATTGAGACCACCTAAGCTCATCTGCAATGTGTTTGCAAAAATCAATTCTAGTTATGGAGGTTTTAACATTTATATATAAATGAAAACACATTTCAGAAATCGATCAATTCCCGTTGCGAAAG
Source organism: Pundamilia nyererei (assembly GCF_000239375.1). NCBI lineage: Eukaryota > Metazoa > Chordata > Actinopteri > Cichliformes > Cichlidae > Pundamilia > Pundamilia nyererei. The sequence goes on from NW_005187588.1 coordinate 526,861, forward strand.
CTCTGAAATACCTTTTCCAGCAGCTATTTCAGAGGGAATAGACATCGTCAGAGCTAAATCAACATGTTTACAGTAGTGAAAAAGAAAAAATACTCAATCCCTTTAAGACTGATAACAAAGAATTCATAAAAGAAAATGGTAGGTGTAGAGTGAATTGGACAATACAAATGTGTTGTTATCCTTGTTCATCCTTTTAGTGTGATTCCGATATATGACTGCAGAAAAGAATATAGCTTTCATACACTACAATAAACAAGTCAACAGCATTTCCCCTGACATCCCCTGACTGTTTATGCCTGCCTTATTAGTTGCATTAGTGTCTCCCGCTATGAAATTATAGTCGTAATTGTCCAGGTGCAACTAGAGAAGGTGCCATCTCCAATACCAGCCAAAGTCGCTAACGGTTAGCAACTGCAGCCTCTAATGTCTGTGCAGAAAACAAATGACGGGAGCACTAGCAAATGTCAAGTTGGTGCCTAAAGGAAGGAAGAGATAATGATGTGTTATGCAGTCATAGATGTGCAAATTATACAAAACAAATTTTTCACGTGCACTAAGAGAAAGATGCCCGTGCGTGTCATTGACTTGTCAGTGTTTAGCTTCTGTTCCATCTGGCAATCCCACCGTACTAAAAATGACCTAAAACACGCAGCTGGAGTCATAAAAACACAATCTTAAGCTACAAGGACTGGGATTCCTGCAACAGATAATAAATATCCTGAGCACAGAGCTCTGATCTCAACATCACAGAGTGAATCTGGGAGTACAGAAAGAGACAGGAGCGACCAAGAATCCACTACACAAGTGGAAGGCTTTCCTTGAGCAAGTTCAAGCCTGAACCTTGTAACATTTTCCTGTGTTTAGTGAACCTCCATGAAATTAAAGAAATAATCAATTAAATATAAATTTGCATATATCATCAGGCATTTTCTTGCAGATCACTCCTTTAAAATGTATCAAGCAATTTTGAAAAATTGAAAAAATCAACCTGATGATGTAAAAGTGTCAAAATCTCAATTTTTGAAAACTATTCTTCTCAGTATCTAGAGTCGTCCAGTTTGTATAGCATGTACACGCTGTACAGTGTGTGTGTGTGTGTGTGTGTGTGTGTGTGTGTGTGTGTGTGTGTGTATGTGGGAGTCAAGTGTGTTGGGAGGGGGACATTAATCATTAAGATCATTAAGGTTAAAGAATGTGTGAGTGTGTGTCTGTGCGAGTAGTGCAAGTGGGTGGTACTGTGACTCTCTGTGATGCTGAGATTGGAGGCAATTATTCGAAATGTCATGGCTTTAATGGGCTTCTGCTCTGTTCCCCTCTCATAAGTCATGACTTGAACTCTCAAAGTGATGAAACAAGAGCCCGTATGCTGCGACGCTGTGTGTTTATTAAATGCTTTTTTGTTTAGCATACTCTATCGTTCCTTTGTAGCCTCCTTTTACCTTCATTTATGTGGTTTTCTTTCTCTCGCAGGCTGTGTTCTGGCAAACCTTTTCAACCCGTCAAGCGTGCGTGTCAGCAACAGAATTAATGATGACTCCTTTCTAAATATAATTAATGAAATAATAATTTATGTTATCTTTTAGAAGATGAAAGCACCACATGCCGCAGGTGGCGTGATGCAATCGACTGCTTTAGATTGATACTTTTTCTCATTTTGCCTCTTTAGCTTGGACTTGAAACGAAGTAGTCAAGGAATTATTAAAGTGTGGAGCACATTGTTGTTTTGACCAGTCCTAAAGCTCCTGTTATCTTTCTGATAGGTTTTTTTTTGTTGTTGTTATTTTTACAGCCTAATTACGCCCACTTGCACTTGCTATTCTTTGTACAGCTTATTGAGATTTCTCATTAAGCTGCTACCAAATGCAAATTACACAATAATAATGAACTCGAGACCTTTATCGGCTTAATTTGTCATGAAGTAATGAGGCAGCAGGCCGCACCTGACCATGAGACTTTTTGTCAGTGAACTTATTATTAATAAGCTTGTGAAAATGGAGGGATGATGTTAAAAGGACAACATGGCTTTAATTCTTGAATGGCAAAAGAAATATTTCTGTTAAACATCTTGAATTAAAGCTGAAAGTCTCACACTTCTTTTGAATTACTTTGTTTTAAATCCCATGGCGTCGCACAGAGTGAAACGTACAAAAATTGTGCTACCATCCCGATATTTATGGACCTCGCTACTATCTCTACACCACAGGAGTAAATCCATAAGTGAGCAGGACACTTTGTATTACAATCACTTATTTAAAAAAGAAAATTTGCCACCCTTACAGCCTAGAGTACAACCAGCTTTCCCAGAACTGTCGGGACTTTTCGTAAAACATATTGGAACAATTTGCACATCATTTAAGCCCCATATTTAATTGGAAATGGTACAGAGACAAGATATGAAATGTCGGAAACTAAACTATTATTGTTCTTATCCTCACTTTGAATTTTGTTCTTATTTGCATTTCACAGTCCCCAATTTTTGGAAAATGGGATTTTAATTTGTTCTATCTGCTTGTTAACAGTTTCGCAGAGAATATTATTGTTCCAGCTTTTGCCACAGTGGAGCACTGATATGTTCATAGGGGTTAATAAGTGCATTTAAACAGTACTCAAGTTCATGCATGGCTTTAAAGCTGATAAATAAATTGGCTCAAAGTGTGCACAGTGCCTGCGGGGAGCATGGGAACCACAGTGCATGTGTGTGTGTGTGTACACAATCTTGCGTTTTCACATACAGAAAGCATCCATGCATAAACACACACTGAACGTTGAGCGCACAAATCCATACATATTTATTAGAGGATCAGCTGACTATTTTATCAAGAGCTGTTTGTACTATGGACTTGATAGAGAGCGCGGGGTGAAATGAAGCAAAACAATAGCAACAATAGTTGCAAAGAATAGTATAGGAAACAAACTGACACATTAGCACATGTGTATTGTGCAAACGTGGTGCTGTGTCTTGAAGCTTATCAAAACAGAGCTCTGAATTCTATTTTAGCCAGTGACGCTATCTTGATGGCAAACCCCTTATCTCCTATGTGCTGAGTGGTTATCTTTTGAGTGTCCTTGCATGTGCCTGTGCATCATCATGCACGTATGGGCATTCACATCGTTCTCCCGTGTGCGTCTGCGAGAGAAACAGAGCTTTGCATCTGTGTGGGTGTGTGTCCGTGTATGTCCCAGCCCTGCCTGAGGTTGTGTTTTCTTTCACCCAGTGAGCTGAGGAGTTTCTGCAACAAAAGCACGTTTACGGCTCTCCATCTCATTTACATTGTGCTGATGGGAATCTGCTGAACGACTGATTGTGTTTGGTGTTCTAGGTCAGCACACACAGATAAGTCTGTGTGCATCTAAGTGTTTCCCTATGTGTGTGAGTGGCGCACGCGTGTCTTAAGGCCCGTCTCGCCGGCTGACTTTGCTGACTTTCTTTATCTTTGTCAGCCCTGACACTGTTAGCTTTTTACACGCCATCTATATTTATTTTCACACAAAACTTGCTCTGCAGCTCATCATAAAAATGAAATGTAGAAACACTGTAAGCCACACTGTGTTTAACCTCACACGCTGTTATAGGCCTATACGTAATTATTGATTTGATCTCCTTATTAGAGTGAATTGTTGAAGCTGCTCAGAACACGTTGTTGCCTGCGAGGATGACTTCTTTTATGACCATTCTGGCATATGAATAAACAGCAATGCATTAAATTAACACCAAACTAAATCACTAACATCCATACTGGCATAATCTTGTTAGAAGCATGTAATCGCTGTAAGCAGTTCCATCTGGTAAGATTTTGGATTTGATCTTGCACTCATCATACAGTTAACTAAGCTGTAGTCAGAGCAGTTCATCTGTTTGGCAAAATTAAGGTGAAAATGATTTTGTTTCTGCTATCACCCTGTTGGACTCCCTTTTCTGCGTCTGTATAATAGCACAATTTGACGACTGTTGGCCTAATACCATGAAATGTTCAGGCAATAGCCCGAGTTTATCTGGGAACTGCTCCTAGCTGCAGATAAGATCAACACCACTTGTCCACAGATAAATTGCTCCTGGGATTGCACCCCTCCCTCTAAAATTCTGCATTTTATCCCAGAGAGCCTTTTGACAAAAGAAGAAAAAAAATTAAATCTAAACATGAAGTTTTAATTTTCCCAAAATAATTGAGAAGACTGACATTGTCAGTGTTTGACCCCCCCCCCCCTCCACCCCCAGGCAGAGGAGATGATGGATGCCATATCTCTTCATTCTGTTGTGATATAACACGTAACGCACAAACTGCATTAAAAGTCAGCTCACTGCTTATTTCACTCCTGTCAATTTGATAAGACACCGAAACTGAATATGTGACTACTGCCGAGCTCCTTATCCACCAGCCCTTTCTCGCCACTCGTTTGCCTGGACGATCTCATCTCTTGCCGGGGGAGGGAGTGACGTTAACGGGAGTTGAAGCCTTTTGGCGATTCCAAATCGCTGTATGGAACTATGCAACGGACTCCCCAGAAATAGCGTCGCAAACATTATGAGCGGCGCCTGCGGCTTTAAATATGCCCCAACTTCACTCCAGCCACCACACCGGGGGACTTAAGCAGCTACCTTACCGAGTCACACACACCGGGTAGGAAATTATTGGAGCGAGAGAGAGAGAGAGAGAGAGAGAGAGAGCAGACGCACGGCGCTGGATTATTTGGGCAAAGCGGCTGCAGCCACGGTGGATGTTACACAGGGAGACGAGTGACGGAGAGCTTCAATCTATTCAGACTGTGAGTTTTTCCCAACGACGGCGCCTGGCAGGACGCTGATATGGTGAGCGCGCCTCTCGTCATTTTGCCCGTAGTTGCTTTTTCTTGTTGTTGTTTTTGTTGTGCACAGCCGAGCCTTAACTTCTTGTCATTAAGCGTTCCCTTTGCAAAGCGTCCATTCGCATCTTTCCGCTCGTGGTGTGTGCGCGTGTGGGTGCATGCGTGCGCGTCCGTCCTCCGGCGTTAAACACGTATGACCGGCGATATAATCAGACTATTTTGGCGGATCCGTCCTGTCCAGCATGAGCAGGTACTTGTTTTATGGGTGTTTCAGGTGCAAGCCCTGGCTTTGAATTCACACCATTTGGGAAATCATATTTCTGTTATATTTAGGACTTGGAGCTTGTCGTGGAGAGTCAATGAAGAGTTAGTGCTCATCTTAATTTGTCCTGATCAATTTTATTAATTGTGATCGGTTTATTAGAGCCTGTCCTTTTCTGTGGGAGGCTATTCTCTCGTTGTGTTATTCCTACTGGGGCTTTACAGGACAAGATGACTGTTGCCCATTGATCTTTGTGCTCTTTATTTTATGACACAGCCATATAAATATACACTTAATAGATTGTTAATCAGAATTGCATTTCTGTCTGTTTTGCTGCGAGATGACCACAGTTCTTTTCGCTTTAGAGCGGCCCATGAAATGAGGTTTTTAATGCTGATTAGAGATTAAGGAGGCTGTAAACCGCTTGGTTTCCACCGGGGTTGATGCTGCCTGGGGTTTGGTGCTCCCCCTCTAAACATGCTCAGAGGTATTTTCCCATGACTGGACCGATGCCACCGGCACAGAGGAGACTGGATGGACTGCTAATGGTGTAGACTCAAAGCAACAGGACTTGTTAATGGCTGTCAGTCACCTCAACCTGTATTGAGTTGGCTCCTTGCGAATTTATGCAAAATTGCGTGAACATTTTAGACTCTAGCAGGCTACAGTGGATTATAGAGGGCGAATTTCTGCCTGTGGATTTCACTGCCAGCCTGCATCCAGTCCATTGGACACATATAAGAGGTAATTCGAAACACAGCTGATCTTCGTGAAGCATGTCCAGGTTATCAAGTCTGCAATATGCTCTCACCTGTGAGAGATGTAATGACCGCATACAGTTTTGCTGCTATATTCCTGTATTTATGCCATAACTCAAAGACTCTAATGTGCTGTAATGTGCTGATGGCTGTGTGTTTTTGTGTATGCGTGTTTGACAGCAGTCAGCAGTCTTGCTCAAACACTGTCTATGGCAGCATTACAGACGTCACTAGCTTACAAATCAATCATGCAAGTACTTTTACAGCAATTAGGTTTGAGGATGTGAGAGAGAGATGTACATAGAGAAGGTAAGTAAGAGAGGTGCCTGCATGTGCTTGACAGATATATCACATATGCAGTTGTTTCTCTAACCCCACTATGCTTGAATCTACATTTAGCATGCTATGAAAAAAAAAACTACACTTACTTTTTTTTAAACTATTCATCCAAGTTATATTTAATTTAATGACCAGGTGTTCATCGCATTAATATTCTATGCAAAGAACTTGTGAAAGGTTTTTTTAACACATAAGTGTGAGCACTTCCTAATGTGTATCTTAAAACTGAAAGCTGAAACCAAATAATTCCCTTCCCGAAACACTGATGAACACTGTGATGCCTACGATTAGCTGCCTGTTTGATTTGAACTGTTAAAAAGAAAAGGAATACACACATACATGCATCACAAGACCTGCTTTCGCTGCTCTCTGCAGATACTTTTCGGGCACATTAAGCAGTGACTGCTACCGCTTTTACAACCACAGGCTGCTACTGACGGGTCAGAGGTGCCCTGTGACATGCCAGTCTGCAGATGAACAAGTTTACTCCAGCTGATCTTCTGCTGTTTTCCTGAGCTGTGTGTGATTGTGCGCACATGTGGGCACGCGTGCACGTGTACATGCGTGGCTCTGCAGCTGTTCCACCTTGCGGAGAGATTAAGTTTCACAAGATGTGATGGATGCCAGTGTCTGCAGAGCCAGGTGTGTGTGTGCATGTGTTTGTGTGTGTATCTTGCATGCTTGTCAGCACTTTTCTGTGTACACATATGCACTAAGCTGTGACATGATTGCCTATACATGCAGTAAATGTTGGGCCAGATTGGGTGACGTTAAGGTCAGGGAACTCATGAGTTGGGCTGGTAATTATAGTGGCTGTGCTATTGGTCCCCACACCCCAGCCTACACAGTTTAAACCAGGAAAACATGAGCGGGTCAACAGTGCCAGATTGCTGCCCGAGTCAAGCTGTTCTGCTGATAACAAAAGACAGAGTCAAGAAAAAAAAAGTTATACAGAGGAAGAAGACGACAGGCTGGCCTTATTATAAGGAAAAAAAGGTTCTTGTTAAAAATATCTGCCTAGATATTTCTTATATTTATTGCCTGGTGTGGTGGAAGAGTGAAAAAGTAAGCGTGCCTACAATTATATTCCCCTTCACTCATGATCTGTAAATGTTTTAGAAGAGGCTATTTTGAGAGACACGCTTGTGGTGAAAGGAAGCCGTAAGTCTAAAGGGATGAGCAGGAGGCACTCGCTTCAGCTACAGTTAGTCAGCATCCAGCTGTGCCGCTGCTTGCAACAGTGATAAGATGACGAGCCGAGAGGAGTGGAATAGGTGGACGAGCAGCTGAGACAAGTGGAAGAGGCACAGCGATGCTATTGATTTACTTTGCAGTTGGAGGGGACAGCTTCCAATCTATATCGGCTTTCCCTATCATCTGTCCATCGGTTCACCCCCCTGTCTCAGCCTTCCCTTCTTTTTCTATGTCTGATATCTAGATTGCCCCCTGCTTTCACTTTCCCACACTCCTCCCAGCATCTGAGGCTAATCGATACTCTACGTGTCATGTCTCTGTTTAATTGGTTTGTTCTCTGCTTGATCTGCTTGTTCATGTTACACCTAATTTTTGTCTTTTCATCGCCCCTTTTCTTTTCCATGCTCACTCATCCTTCACTTTGCCTCGTTATTTTTGTGTTTATCCGTCCATCACGCAATCACACCCACATACAGGCTGTGAATTGTTAATTAATAGCGAAGATGTCTTCACCTGTGGAGATGAGCATATGGCAAGGTATTAAAAATTTAACTTAAGACTTTCCTAGCTTCATCTGTTCTCCACTCAGGTGGGCGTGTTCTTCATGTCTCTTCTTTTCGTGCTTCTGTATTACTGAAAAACAAAACTGTTTGGTTGTATCCTGTTTTTACTTGGATTTTTTTTTTAAAATCAAAGCAAGCAAAGATTTTTTTTCTGCTCATGGACATTTTTAGCAGTGCTCTGCTTATTATTCCATAATAGAGAAGCACTGGCATCAGATTTCCATATTTATTACATGGATTGTGTATTCCCTATGTGTGTGTGTCTGTGAGCGAGAGAGAGAGGGATGCTGAGTATCTGTGTTGGATTTTCCAGGAGGAAAGGGGTATGAGATATGGAGTGCATGGAATAAAGAAAAATAAAGGAGAGATTCAGAGTGTGTGAAAGAGACTGAAAGAGATTGTGTTTGGGGTTGTCCCTTTACAGATCCCCTTCATGTACCAATCCCAGGGAGGCAGGGAGACACCCTGAAGGAGCCAGGCACAACCACAACAATTCTGTTTTCCAACCACACTTGCACACACAAAATCACATGAGCGCACAATCCGAGCCAAACGGCCACAGTCAAGACTTACGTGTTTCTTACGCACTCTTTTCAGGTTCACATTTATTTTTTCTGTCTTCTTTTCCCTGCCCTCTACTTCACTTATTGTCTCCTGTGTGTGTGTGTGTGTGTGTGTGTGTGTGTGTGTGTGTGTGTGTGTGTGTGTGTGTTGTGCTCTTTCTTCCTCATCTTCTATCCCTGTGGTGCGCATGATGGTTTAACATAGCAAACTGGTGCCAGACCACAAAGCTTTATTCTCTCTTTACAGTTCTTTCTCTTTTTTGGCTCTCTCTTTATCTGTCTCTCCCCTCCTTTTCTTCCCTCCCCTGCTTACTACTGTACAGTTTAATCTGCAGTGGGGGCTTAGTGGCACGGCTGCAGGACTTCCACATCACTTCGTTTTTTTGCTGCCAGAGAATCTACTTCTGTTTTTTCCCTATTGCCCTCTTTGCCTTAGGTCCTCTAAAGCTATGAATTTATTTAATCATTTATTCATTTTTAGATTTCCTCAGAAATTGTCTTCACAGCAGTGCTTGAGTGACACGCATTTGCATTAGAACATTATTCTATCTTTAGCCACTATTCAGCTGACACAGCGGTAAAACTCAGGTGATGTCTGTGAAATCACTGCTATGAGTTTTTGCATCACATATAGCTGCAAAGACAGGGCTTCCAACCACTGCTTGATCCACTTTTGAATATATAACTTTGACGACTGATTGTCATCTAAACATTTGTTCTTTCTTCCTTTATTTTTCTTTGGCAGTCATCCATTACCGCTGTGGTATTTTCCCAGAGATTACTTGTCAGTCAGACAGTGTTGGCACCTCTCTGTCTTGGAATTTATCCACTGATTGTAAATAAAAGATGGGCACGGCCCTGAAAAGTGAAGTCAGCGATGGATTGCCTTAAACATACATTCTTTCTAATGGCCAGCAGGAGGCGCCGCATCTGGCTGGAGCAAACTAAAAACGAAAGTAGGGTAAACTTGGGTGTGACTATCATTGGTACTCACATGTTACCAGCACATGAGGCTACAGTGTCATGTCATGTTTAAAAAAATGCTCAAGTCAAGATTTCAGGATGGCACAAACCAATTTGTGAGGTGACAGTGGCTATGTCTATTTTACATTTTCTGTAAGTTACACACTTTTTTCTCATTTTTTTCCCCTTGCAAGCAGATGTTTCCCATCATATGCTTTTAATGTCAACCCGATACACGTTACTGCTGTTTTATATAAATCAGAAATAGAGCTGCAAAGTCCACACTGGACACGAACGTCTCACAGATGACTATTCCATTCTACAGTGAGTAATTATCCAGGTCATTACAAATATGAAGGCGTAGTCTTTGCTCTGTCCTCTGGAGTCTGTTGTTCTAACCACAATGACAGGGTTTCAGTACTTTACCTACTTTCACAACCTCTCCATTGTCAAACAAAAGTCCAAACCGCAACTAGGAACCTAAAATTGGTTTCCACCAATCACCCACAGCTCATTAATTCTATTAGTCTCTCTTAGCTCCTAATTCTTCTGCCTGTCCAGGATTAGCCTTCATCGCTGCTTGTCTGTTGATTTATAATTAATAACTTTGATTGTCTTCATTGTTTGTTTTTGCCAATTGAATCAGAAGAGGTCTTTTGAGTTGAGCTTTTTCTTTTGTTCTCATGATCATTCTTCATCCTGTTGTCTTTCATTTTCTCTCGGCTTCTCTCTGGGGGGCTGAAAGTCCAACACAAATCCTATTTCTTGTTGTTCATGTTCAGGAATTACGTTCAGCCGTGCTATTTCCCTCAGACTCCCTAAGGCACCTGGGATTAAATGATGCGTGATATGTGATGTGTGGGTTTTCTGTGTGTAACAGCCACAGTAAGACTCACCTTTGGTGTTCTAAAAGACTCGGGGTTTGTAGACTGTGGATTCGTTGAGTGTGTGGGAGCATGTGTAAGTCTGGGCGTGTGTGTGTGTGTGTGTGTGTGTGTGTGCATGGGGATGGGGATGAATAATCTCTTTACATGCACCAAACATTTGAAATTACGTGGTATTTTTTGTCCTTAGAAGACCTTAGACACGAGGTAGCAAATGTTGCAGGCATGGCCTAAGATTTTGCCATATCAGATGGACTTAGTTCACAATAAGTGTTTCATTTATTTCAGAATGCATGTTTTATTATGCATATTATAGATAGTGACAATACCCATTTTTGATATTTGGATTAAAGAAACCAAGAAGCAGCCATATGTGTTTTTAATACGGGACTCTATGCTGAACGACTCGCTTTATGAGCCTGCCTCTAGTGGAGACCTGAGGAACTGCAGTTTTTTGCACTTCCAAGTCAGTTCTCAGCCTCAGAGGTTACGGCTTGGATTATCTGAATGACACAGCATATGTACAAGTCTTCAAAATGTAGTGTCTATTGGATAACATAAAGTTAGCCGTGTGATACCTTAAATATATATAATAGCTATAACACTAATATCAATATCAACATTAGGAGATGCTATCTCTAAATATATTCTAGATCAGGGGTTCTTAACCTTGTTGGAGGTACCGAACCCCACCAGTTTCATATGTGGAGTCACTGAACCCCTCTTTAGTGAAAAATAAAATATGATTTTTTTCAAATTCAAGACATTCATATGTTTTTTTCTGGTGCACAAAATGAGCCGTGCATGTCACGGCGGAGGCTCTGCCGAACCCCTGAGACCGACTCACCGAACCCCTAGGGTTCGATCGAACCCAGGTTAAGAACCACTGTTCTAGCTCAACACTGAACCAACAGAAGAGGTTTGCATACTGTGCTCATCATTCTTCTTATAAACATGTGCTATGAAATCATTGCCTTTCCTCTCTAATGTATCCCAAACCACCTACTCAGCAATCCCCAACTACTCCATTCCTGGATGCCCTTTAGACACAGGAAGTGCCTTAGCAGGTTTCTCAATATCTCGATATTAAATTAGACTGGTCATTTAATACATCCCTTGGTGTACAGATTGGCATCATTTTCCCTGTGCATACTCTGAATCTCTCGGCCAAAGCAAAGAGACACCTAACCTACTGCGGCCTTTCATAAAAAGCTCCTGTAATAGGTTTATTGAAAATAACAAGGTTGTCTTCTAGAGTTACAGACGGGGCTCTGCCGCTGTCTCGGCTCGAACATCAATAAACTGTGGAGCGTTTTTTTTTTTTCAATGGAGTGATTTATTTTTTTTTTAGGCGCGTTTCGACTGCTTACCAAGGTATCCAGCCTAATGCTGAGAAATGTGAGCGTCCTGAGATTGTTCATAAAAGGGCACGAAACAACCCATAGAACAAAGCACAAAGTTGAATGGGGAAGCAGTTTTATTCAGAGTTTTTCTTAATCATTTGTGTATAAGAAGCTATGAAACATACCTCTCTACATAAAAACCATCTATTTGTGTTGATACTCAAACTCTCAAAGCATTGGATAAGATAATTTATATATATCTACAAGCAGCTGCTGATCATCACATAGGTTAATTGCACAACTGGTCTTCAGTTGTTTCAGCAGTGTGGTTTTTTTAAAGCAACACAGGGACACTTGAGTCGGGTTCAGAAATCAGTCACGTCACAGATTGATCCCCTTCCTCCTGCACAGCTCTGTCACCGCCTGAGCCTGAGACTGTCTGTGCTCCCCAGCGGGTGTGTGCATGTCCAAGTGTGTGCGAGTCTCTGTGTCGGCATCTGTGTTGCCTCCCTTTTCACAGAAAGGCAGACATAATAGGCCAGTGTAAAAACTATGGCACAAACACACACGCAAATATATATGTGTATGGAGTTAAAGGCACTAAAACGCGGGATTATAATATAATCTGACATTTCTTGGCTGATATGCTGATTCACCGATTAGAAACCAGTCTGCCATGCCAGGGGTGAGTGTGTGTGTGTGTGTGTGTGTGTAAAAACAGAGACATAATAACAGATAAAGTGTGTGCATGGGTATGCGGTGTTTGTAGGCATGCTTTTTTGGCTAGATGATATGAAAGAGAGCGATCATCCAAAAGACAATTGTAAAACTACATCCCTCTTTGATTAGAACTAGAAACCTCTGTATTGTCATCAACTCACTCGGGCAAAACGCACTCTGTCATTCTCACACATGCTCACATACAAGCGAGCGAGTTATGATAAGCTTGCTTACCCCAAATGGGCTTCCCCGCCCATGCGCACACAACTCCATCTGCACAAGCAGCATACATTAAGCTTGCTCAAATTGGCTGCCTAGCACAGACACACACTGCATCACAGAGATATTTTCTTTTCTTTTTTGTTTTGTTTTCCTGTTGTGACGTGTGCTCATTTTAAGCAGCCTAGCTATGCCGTTCTACTCTCCTCACAGACAATTTAGCTGCCTCTCTGCTGCCCTGGGTGGCAGCCAGTAAAATGGTGGTGCTCATTGTGGAAGGCTGCTGGCTGCTATTGATTTGGCCCAGCAGGTCTCTGTGGATGCACACTGTTGCCCTGCCGGCTAGGCCCAGGGAAGGGAACTCTAGTGTTTGTACGTGTGTGTGTGTGTGTGTCAGATATAAAGGGAGAAGGGATTTTCAAGTGTACATTGGTGCAGTTTGTGACGACAACTCTCCTAAATCCCATTCTGCAGCAAGGCTGCAGTAACTATATGGTCTGAACTGTTTAAATCCCTTTGGGAAACTATAGGAAAGTCCAAAGTGATCAATTAGCAGGAATATTTTTGATGTGATTTCTTGTGTTTACTCAGAGAACAGATTTACCCGAAAAGTGCTGCTTTCTGCAATATTTCACTGTCATCTCACCTCCCTTTTCCTCACTTTCTTCCACCACTTCAGCTCCTTATACAAGCTTTGAAAAACAAACAAAGGGAAGCTGGCTTCAGACTATAAATAATGCAGAGACAGAGATTGGGGTCAAATGCTTTGGATTCCACAACACATATCGCTGAATGGATGCTTATGCACATACGTGCGCACATTTCGCAGATCACATAAAGCATTGTGTTTTTCTTTGTTAAGGGCAAAATTTATTCCCCAGTGATCAGTCAGTGTAGTAATTAAGTGCACTTGCACAGTGTCACATATGTAGCAGAGCACTAGATGACCCTCTCGCACACAGTTACTGCTGTATAGGTGCAGAAGCTGTTGACTGCCGTGATGTCCCTCGATGGCAACGCGTGACAAACGAGTCTGTTCAGAACACATTTAGGTCTCGTTGCATCCTATCCCCCCTCCGCCCGTACCTCTCCTTTTCATAACTTCGACAAGGGCAACTCAGCCATCCTCTCCATCCACAGCTCCTATCCATCAGCACACTGCCATAATCTGCCGCTGCCCCGTGATGAATTACTTTTCACGTGCTGATGTATGAGCCTATCAGCCTTTGAGGAAATGACAGATTAGATCATTATGCCTCTTTATGATTATATGAGCGTTGTTGTTGTTGTTTTCTATACGTTGGTGTTTATCCAGTGCAAGTTTGCGTTGTGTTATATGAGATTCATTTTTTCACTGTAGACTTTTCAAGGAGGGTGAAAAGAAGGAGATGAGATGAGCTGGGTGTTTATGAAGGTGGACTGTAGTGGAAGAAGCCAGTGCACAAGAAACAGGATTTCTTCTAAAGAAAAGCCTTTCAAGGAAAACACCTTAAAGTCTTGCAGTCTATGCTCTGTGTGTGGACTCGAAATTTCACAACCAATCTAAGCAGTAGAGAAATTTGGTATCGGTGACTATTTCAAAGTGATTTCCCTCCAGCGCATTAGGCAGAAATCAGTGCAGAATGCTCGTTGTTCTAGAGGGAAGCTCTTCCTCTTTGAATCTTAAGGACAACATTGATTTTATATGGAAACAAAACATTCTGTAATAAACCTTGATTATGCTGTCGGTCCAATGCCAAGTAGTCTATATTTGGAAAACTTCTGTACCCTCAATTTGTGATTTGTAGTTCACATTTGAATAAGAAGAGTTAGTTGAGATTGAATGCATTGGATGTGTGTAGTTTATAACCACATTGTGAAAGGAGTAGGGATGGGTACCGGTTCTGACATAAACGGTAGTAACCAGACCGAAAAGCAGCGCACATTTCGGTGCTTTATTTCGGTGCTTTTTTTTCCGAGCTGTGATACACTTCTAGCCAATCATTTTACGTTTCCGAGGATAGTAGGCGGGGCCAGGTACGTACGTTCTGTTAGAGCAGAGCTACAGATTAAAAATGTCCAAGGCGAAGCGGTCAAAAGTCTGGCTGTACTTCACAGCAAAATATGCAAACTCCGCAGCCTGCAACAAGTGCTTTAAGCTGATACTGTGATACTGTCAAAGGAGGTAACACCAAGAATCCGATGAAACAGCTGGCGACGCATAGCGTTTTTTTAAAAGCCGAGAAATGCGCCGTATTTGATAGCTTGCTGCGAGACCTCACACCGTGCACGTCGGGTGGGTTGCCAGTTATCGGACCCGGAGCAACATCCCCCAAAACCCGAAGAATAGAGTCCTGGCCCCTAGCCCTGCCAGTGTAGCAGAAATGATGAGGATGATGATGGCAGCAGCCGTTCTTCTCTGCGTGAGTAGCTTCATGTTGTTCGTGTGTAATTTACGTTGAGTAGGCTAACCACGTTATTACATTAATGCATGTAAGGTGAACTAGCAAACATCATGATAGCTACATGCGGCTGTCCTCTTGTTTGATGGCAGATACTCCCTTCACCCTGGCCAAAAAGGCTAAAATGACCAAAGAAAAAGTGGGAAACAGTTAAACATGAGAGGGTTTAAGTTTGTGGTTTTTCCATTGTTTAAGCACTGCTTCCAGCCAAGAGTGATGCCATATATGCCACATAGCTGCAGAAAAGGCACACATTGTTATCTTTTTAAAAAAAAAAAACAGCTGAACATGAGAGGTTTTTGGACAAAGTTTATGTTCTCCATTCTTTAAGCACCGGTTCGAGCACCGTTTAAGCACCGGCACCGTTTCAAAAGTACCGATTTGGCACCGGTATCGGATAAAACCTAAACGATACCCATCCCTAGAAAGGAGCAATATGTGCTCAAGTATGTACTTCTACCTGCTTTGTGCTCATATGGAACCAAAGTGTACAAAATCTTTTAATAAGCAGTGCTGAAGGTTCTACAACATCTTCTGACTACAACTTTATATAACCGTCACATCAGACAGCTTGCTCCCTTAACTTATGGTACAACATTCAGCAGCATAAAATATTAAGATAAGATAAGATAAGATAACTCCTTATTGTCATTGCTCAGTCATACATAGTACAGTAGTACAATGAAATTGGAAAAACTGTCCTACGTCGGCACTACATATAACACAACACGACACGATATGACACATCACAACGCAACAAACAACACAACACAGTATATTAACTTAGTATAAAAAAGAAGAATAAGTGTATGTGTATTGCACACTGTTATTATTGCACATTAATTATTATTGCACCTTGTTATAAATATAAATATAATTGTTTTAAACATTGTTACCTCCCCCCTAAAAAAGTCCAGGGAGGTATCCAGTCAGGTCAGCTATTTACATTGATATTATACATATATGGGGTTTTCGTTCAGCTCTAGCCCTGAAAAACTAGTGCTAGCAATAAAAAAAAAAGCACTCAGTGTCAGATTATTGTGCTCTCAGATTCAGCACTTGAACAGCATTCCCCATGAGCCCTGTTTTAGGTAAACCAACCCTGCAATTAATTCATCGAGTGATGCGTGTCTCCAGCAATCACAAGCAAAGGTTTTGTTTTACAGTTTATATAGTAGAGAGTATGTACTGTACATGTTCACTCTGTGAGTGTTCGTTTCATTCAGCCAAATGCTTTCTCCCTGACCCCTGACTTCTGAATCCTCTCCAGTTGTATGTCACTCTGAGCATCAATGGCTCATAGAAACTAGGACATGCCTTGACAGACAGCAGGCTTTTCACATTCATCTTTCCCTAGCATGTTGAGGTGTTAGGGTCCATTTAACAAGCCTGAAGCTGCAAGATTGCAACATGCAAGATTTTCCATCGCTGCCTTCATCGTTATCACCAAACAACCAAGAATATTGCTGTGTTAATGCCTGTGAGAAAGCACTGCAGGTCACATATCTGTGCACCTGCAGTATTCTCTTCATGGTGCCTAGTCTCCTCTGCTGTAAGACAACCTCTGCACTGCTGTCACTAGCCATTATAAAGTGTACACCACCTTACAGGTCTTTTCTCCTCACAGGCCAACACTCACACACACATAAACACACAGAAGGAAGCACATGCATATATTCTCCACATTTTATACGTGCACAGCATCACACGCATCATAGATTCTTGCTCTTGTTTGTGCTCACATCTTGCAGTTTTTATCCACTCTCACATACAAGCAGTAGTATCTTATTCTTTTTTCGGCTGCTCCATTTAGGGGTCACTACAGCAGCTCATCTTCCTCCCTGTATTCTTATCCCCAGCATCCTCCTCTGTCACACCAACCCTCTGCATGTCCTTTTCTAATTTTGCCTCCAAAACAATTGTTAAAAGTATCTAAGTACATTTTTTCTAGTGTTGTATAGATGTGTGCACAGTTTTGAGGACCTTTACTTGAGTATTTTTGCTTATGCTACATCATACAGATTTTTTTCTAGTGATGCTGCTTGTTTTATGGGTGCATCATGGGTGCAGATTTCCTGCTTTGTGGAACAACACAGTCAGTCTGTATGTAAAAGGTGATGTTAATTAATACACTCAAGCACTTTATTACTGCTCACTATGACTCCCGTGATAAGCTAGTTTATCGCTAAAGGTGAAAACAACAGTAAACAGTTCACCTGTCTCTGAAGAAAGATAACAAAATCGAGCTAACAGCACCCTTAAGGCCCCTCCTTCTTCTTCCCCTCCATCCAGTCGTATTGCTAAGCTAACTGGCCGCTGGGTGTTACTTCATATTTAATGGTCAGATATGAGGGCGGTTTCAATCTTCTCAAAATGTCCACCAGAAAGCCAATAAGCAAATATCCGAGTTCTTTTAGGAAAGTCTCCGACTTCCACCACTGCTCCCTCTCTCCTGTCGCTCTCTCTAAAACAAAATATTCTTTTCTTTCTCTGAAAAGTCTCAATGAGTTTGGATAAACATGCATCACTGATAGATCTAGTCATATTTTGAAGTCATGGCGCAATAAGATCCTTATCTGTTTAACACTCCACTGTATTCATCTTACTCTAGGAACTCAAACAAGCAAGCCTGCTGTTATATAAAACCCTGGATCCAGTTGAGACAAATGGAGCACTGATACTAACAAGCAGAACTTTTTAAGGGCTGGTTGGGAAATCATGTTAATCTCTCTGCCTCTTGGATTTCTTGCTCTTCAAACCACACACACACACACACACACACACACACTGCAGGTCCAAACTTCCTTCCTTGGTGACATCATTGTGTTGCGGTGCCCCCAGCGGCAGCAGCCCAACGAAGGGCGGAGGTGCTGTGATGTCTGATTTGATTCACCCTGACAACCAAGGACCATTTGGGAACCCTGTAACCACGGCAACTCCCATCACAACATTCAGGGTGGTTGGTCGACAGGGCCAGTCAGGGTTCCTTGCATCCATTTTTAATGGCCAATGTGCTTAGTTGCTCTTCCCAGGCTTGTCTCCCCGCGGTTCCATCTCCAAGAAGGAGAGGCAGCCGCACTTGGTGGAAAAAGTCCCCATTACATATTTATTGTCCCCACTCTTAATTATTGAGCCAAAGGATATATAGCCAGGCTCTCTCTCTCTCTCTGTCTCGCTCTCCTGTCTTTCTTTTTAACTCGTAGCGATCAGATCTTCTTTCTCCTGTCTTTTTTTGCTCTCCCATCTCTCCATTTGTCAGACCTCTGTCCTTTCAAACTATGTAACTTCATATCCATATAAAGTAACCACCAATGGAAAATATGAGGTTTTGTGTAAACTGTAGTCTCAGCAGCTTGTGTTGTGGAAAGTTACCCAGCATGTTTGAATTTTCCTGCAGAAAACCAATGGAACTGGCACATGTGACAAGTGTGTGATGTTGCATGTGTCACAGCTCGAAGCAAAGCTATTTCTTATTTCTCAGTTTATACATACACCTCATTAAGCAATTTTGCATGTGTACAACTTGGTCTTTCTGCTCTTCTTTACCCTCTTTAAATTGGCAGCAGCATATGCAAGACATAATCAAGATTCTGGCACGTTTCCTTCCTAATTATAATAGTTATGGTTGATTATATAGTTGGAAAGAATCCTTCAAGATGCTGCCACGTGCTAAAAAAACACATTTAAAAATCCACGCATGGTGTTCACATCGTTGCTTTTCCCTGCATGTTATTTTGAGTCGTACCCATGTACTCCCACTACTCTGCTGGCCAAAATCAATCTGAGGAAAAAAGCTTTGGTAACCCCATCCTTCTCGTTCAGACATTGTAACATGACATTGGAGAAGATTGATCTAGAAATGTATTTTTGGACTCCCTTTAACCTTGAGGGTAGTTACTCTTTACGACTTTTTAAAATCCCCTTTGTCTCTGTTTCGTTGTTGCTAGGAATATTTGTGTGTCTGTGTTTTTCCAGCAATCAGTAGGTTTCAGCCTTCTTCAAAGTTTTCCCTGAGCTTGTACAGATGAATAGTTGAAAAGGAGAGATTAGATTGATTTAATTTGCCCACTTTGCATGAAATCAGCCGGAGGGAAGCGTGGAAAAAGCACGACTTTTTACGTTCAAATGGAGCTCGCTTTTATCTAGTCAGCAGTCACTCCTCTCATTGACGAAGAAAGTGGTTTTCTCTCACAATAGGAAGGCCATCTCTTGACTTGTGGTGCACCGTGGAATTCAGTGAATGTGTGAAGTAGAGTTTATGAGCTGCTGCGTGGTTCCACTGCCGCCTCCTCCTCCTTCTCGTCCTCCTCAGTGTCAAAAGAAAACAGGAGGTTCGCTCAGTTGTTGAGCACCACTGGACATGTGAGTGGCTGTTTCTGTGAATGGTTGCATGTTTTGAGACCACAGGTACTGTAAGTGCATTCAGTGGACTCTCAGGGAAAGTGAGCAGAATGCAAAGGACTGCGCTGAGTGAGCTCTCAGGTTGATGAACCTATTGAGCACCCAGGTTAGATAGTATATAAAAAAAGAGGATTTGGGAGATAGGTTATAGCTGTAGATAACAGGTCCAGTTACATAAGGGTTAGCCCGCTTCTGGAGGAAATCCATATTTTATTTGATGTGAGAGCCGTTCAAAGGGCTGTAAATTATTACTGCCATATTCCTGCTTTTAGAGGTCACCCTGGCAGCTAGATAGATATTTGTATGTGTGTTTGTGGATGTGTGCCTGTGTTAGCGCTCATGTTCCCCCTGATGTGTATCCAGTTCTGCTAGACATGTGTAGCATGTCACAGGGCTGCAGCAGCAGTCACACCATAACCATACTGCGGGCCCATCGATCCATAGATCTATCCTCTCTCCGTCCATCCATATACTAAAACACATTACAGAGATGACTGCCTCTGATGTGACACTTTACCTCCAGCGATAAAGGCTTTCCGCTGTACAGTGAATGCCGCCGGAGGAAGCACACTTGGAAGCACGAGAATACGAAAAATATGACATAACTAGATTTTGAAGTACTGTACACGAGTGCTGTTTCTACTGTTTCTGAGGCTCATTGCAGATTTATCACTGTCCAGTACACTGCGGCACAATTTTGTTGTTGTTTACCAGACTTGATTGAGAAAATGAGAAGTGGTGTAATTCAGAGATGGTGTGTGCAGTTTACACTATAACCGAGGTGACGGTGGTGCAGTGCCCTGGTAAGTTGCTACATTGCTGGGACGTTGCCAGTTCTTTCGGTTGATTAATGAGTTAGTTGGCTTATAGTTTCTGCTCTAATGTGAATTTTAAATCACAAGATTTTTTCTTTTTTACAGCTCCTGCTGCGCTTTAAAAAAAAAAAAGACATTTAATGAAAACAGGATACGTGTAAAACATGGCTGAAAATGTTTCCACTGTGTTGCCGCTACTTAAAATAAGGCATCTGAGCTCCAGTTACACGGGCACAGACATAAAATTACCACAGCGAAGTAACCGCATTGCTGTACTTTCTCTGTCTCTTTCCAGCTCTTGGTTTGTGTGCCACTGAAATCCCTCTCTTTAACCTTCATGGCCCTCAGCTGGTGCTCATCTCTCATCTTCTTCCCAGTTCCTCCCTCCATCCCTCCCTGCTGCTATCTTTACAGCCCTCTTACTAATGCACCGCTCAATTAGCCTTCGATGAGGCTTCCACTAAAGGCTGGATAAATAGGTAATTACATGTTGTCATCCCCCCACCTCTTGCTAATCCACTCAACTTCACTCCACTCTGTCTACTTCTCTTTCCCTCTTGCTCTCTCGATATCATGGGTGGCTGCCAGAGATGGTCCAATAGAAACTCAAGAGTGGGTCTGTTAGTCACAGCTGGCTTAACCAGTGAACTGGCCATATTCAGCAGTCTGCTTAGTGCACAGTTTCCCCCCTTTTTTTCCCCTCCCTGTTATTTGGTGAAATGTATAATCATAATGGGAAAACTGGAACCACCCACTGGCTAAATGATGACACTATCTTGCCTGCTAATAGACTGTATGCAGTCTGGGGTATTTTGGTCTGTCAGAAAGAGGCATAAATGGTCAGCGGTGGAGAGCAATAGTTGCAGTTTTTGTGAGACTGACAATCAGAAAAGCACTCGCTTTGGCTCAGCACTCTAACGGCTATTAAAGCAATCAAATCGCCTGCCTGAAGGCAACAGTCCACAGGCAGTCGGTGAAGCTAGTGGGATGGATTATTGTGCCGAGGCCCAAAAAAAAAATAGAAACAAACTATTCATCAGATTCAGAGCGACTGAAATAAATAATTGCAACCATGTTATCTTTGAGTTGTCATCTGTTACATCGGTGATAACAGTGTTTACCATAATACATAAATGGCTATTAAACAGTATTGAGCCAGTCAGGCTTGTGAAGTTTGCCGTTCTTGAGGTTTCCACATTATTCAGCAATGTCACAGCAGTATGGATTTTCATCTTTCAGGTGTTAAGAACAGACTGCTTTCACGCAAGGAGCTGCTGAAAAGGGAGAACCAACTCAAAAGCTTTTATTCTAACATCAAGGAAACAGAACTGAGGAGGAAGGAAAAATGGGTAATGTCTGCAAATTAAAATAAAAATGTGTTCTGAAATGAAATAGAAGCCCGTCTCGCAATCTGAAATAGGTACTCTTTGCCTCTTTGAGTATGAAATTTGCTCTTATTTTTATTCAAGAAAATCCAAAATCCCCTGTTATCACCTGATAAGACACTTGATTGACATTGCAGTGCTCCGTAAGAGAGGTAAGATGTTGGTGAAACCATCTTACAAAGGCAAAAAAGAAAATGATAGTTTGCTTGAGAGTTTGGGGTTGGATGAAAGTTCGGGGTAGCGAAGGGAGAGAGAAAAAACGAAAAGGGGAGGCAGAGAGAGAAGCAGCCAGGCTGAAGAAAGATATAAAGGGAGGCAGAAAGAAAGGATAAGAGGCATGTCGTGAGGGGAGGAGGACAGAGTGTTTGGTGAACCGGGGGAAGTGATAAGTTGAGTACAGCCAGATAGCCTAAATCCTCATCTCAATCAATCACATTTTCTCTTCCTCCCCTCTCAGTTTGTCTTATTGATTTCTTGTTGCTGCCAGTGTCCTGAAAGCCAGCTCAAATGACTTTTCAGAGTTTTGGGGGGCTCCATTTCCCAGTGAAAACTGGTATTTGGTCATTTGTTCTCATAGCTATATATAGCTATATGTGCAGCAGCTCACTGTTCCACATTGCACTCACATTAAAGTGCTTGACGTGTGTTATGGTGTGAACTGAGGAAATTGGGGCGTCTCTTTTTATCTTTAAGAGCAAGTAAATCATATGTCCTCTTAAACAAATGGAGATGTAAAGCTTGCTTATTTTGAAAATGTGGAGATTAATATCACAAATACATGTGATTTCAATTCATCATCTAAAATCTATTGCTCTTCACTTCTCCGTCATTGTACTCGGTGAGGTCAATAAGTCACGCAGCAGTCAAGTTTCAAGTGTATTGCTCCAATTTGGATTTACAGGCTTAAAATGTTGGTGCAAGAGGTGCAGCAAGTTCACAAATGTATGTGGTTTTTGATCTGTCATGCATGGCTAATGTGGACAACATTGAAAAAAGTTGAGACACAGGTGGCTTTAATTTTTTGAAAATGTCATCAGTAATGAAAAACAATAATTGAATATAAGCATTTGAATCTTTGGGATATGCAGCTGATGTATACAGTTTACGTGCGTCTCAGCGCCCACACGATACCACCCTCTGAGTCACTTTTGAAAAGGCCAGCGAGGTGGCTCGGCGGAGCACTTTCTCTGTGTCTCTTGTCTTGTGTTTTTCTCACACTGACAAATAATAACACACGGGCATATGATGTATCTACCTGCATACAGTGGCTGCTCTTGAACGCTCAAAGGTGGGTGAGTTATCCTCTGCAGAGGCAATTAAAATGTGCCAGCGCAACGTTAAGTTTTGTGCCTTTAAAGATCATAATTTCTCTTAAATAAATGCTGAGGGCTTACTTCTGGAGTCTGTTTGAGTTTGTTTGTGTACACTTGGGAAGATGATGGATAACTGGTAATCAGCATGTGTATGAGTTCATGTGCACGCACATGCTCAGTAGTCATATACATCAAACAAACACTCTCCCTTCAAGCCATATCCAGCTGTGTTTTCTTTGTTGTGTTAGGAGACAGTTTGACAATTTGCTCCTTTTTCTTCTTTTTCTTATCTTATACTGCTTGTTATCTATCCGTTACGTCAGTGAGTGCTTTCAGATCGTGTGTTAGTGACAAGGCAGCATCTTCAACTTCGCCGTTAAGCCGTGGTATTAGTTTAAGGAGCTGTTAAATAATCAAACGACATGTTGCCGTCAAAACCACCTACACCGAGAAGGAGGAAAAGCTGAGAATTGAAGTCCTTTAGGAATTAAGTTAGTCATCTTGAGAAGAAGAAAAAAAGCCAGTTTTGCCACACGAGTGCTTTCAAGGAACCACCAGGTGTTACCGTGGTTACTAAATGATCTCATACAGGTCATTTGTAAGATGACTTTCTTCATAAAATAACAGCACCAGAGATGAGCTGACAGCTTTCACTCCAGAGTTTGTATGAGCTCATCCATAAAACTTGCCGCATGTGTGAAAGCGGCCCGAGATAATCAAAATATGGTCTTTGAGAAAACTTGAGCTCGCTGCTGAGGAGTGCAACAAAAACCTTGTTGTTGCCACTTAGCTTATCTTGTTTTTTCTCGTGCGGCGCTATGATGCAACAAACACAAATTGTCTCTTCATTGACATTTCTGTCAGTCTGCCACCATTTCAACAGGGCAAATAGAATAAGTTAATTAGTATGTCTAATTGCATTTGGTGGCTCAGCTTTTGGAATATCAAATCAAATTAGGATTCTCAGTGTTCTCTTCCATGGCACACGGTTTGCCTTAAGCTATGCTTTTTAGGATCTGTCTTTTGTCTTTGTCTCTATCTTTCTCAACATCCCTTCCAGCTGTACTAGGCTCTCGCTTTGTAGTCTCCCCTCCTCTCTCATCATCCGCCCACACTTTCTTTTCCTTTTCTTTCTGTTTTTGGATCAGATTTTCACTTTCTTTTAATTTGTTTTTTTTTTCCTTTTGACTTGTACTTCCTCAGGTCTCAACTTTTGATCTCTTAATGAATTGTTTCTGTTCTAAATTGACTGTAACAACTGGAAGAATGCAATAGATTAAAATAAATACTATAAATACCACTTAAATGAATTTAACCTTGTTTTTTCTATGTTTTCTTAATCATTATTATTATTATTATTATTATTATTATTATTATTAGTAGTAGTAGTAGTATTAGTATTATTAGTATTATTATTACTGAAACAAGGCTCCGGACATATTTTCTAATCCTGTTCACTTTTCTACGTCCGTCTGTCTGTCCCGGACGTAGAAGCATAAGCCGGTCTCCCACTCTTCAGTTAGTCTTTGTTCTGTCAGAAGCTATTCCAGCGATAAGTGTAACAGATAGCTGCAGGCCCAGGCAGACAGACAGTGTATAATTGAGTGATAGGGACTAATGTAAGTGAATGGCTTAGGGCCGACTGTGATCTACAGCAGCAGCAGAAGCTCGGGCATAGAGGGAGGCTTTCTGTTAGGCCGTCAGTAATACTAGCAACAACAGCCAGCAGATGACAATCTGGTGACTACCTGGCTGTGTGTGTGTGTGATTGTCCGTTTGTGTGTGTACGTTTGTATTTTGGGCTTCTTTTTGTCTTTTTTCCATTACACGTTATTATATTTCTCCTCTCTCCACACACCTTTTCTCATATCTTTTTATTTATCACTACCTCCATCACTGCCATCCCCTAAACCACCCTGAGTTAGCTCTTTAATTAACGTGACACGCTGTGAAGTGAGTTACTAAATAATGCAGGCTTTTCCAGTGACAGTGAATAAGCTGCAGTGATTAGTGGGCATACACAGCACACACACACACATAAAAAAAGATCCATTCTTACCAATATTGAATTTTCTGCAAATTAGACTTAATTACACAAATGTGCATATGAATGCTCTGTGAAGAATGCTCTGTCTGTTATGAGTATGCATTTAGAATGACAATAGCAGTCACCCTGTAGTTAGTACAATAAGTAGAGTTTGTGTAATTGAGAGCAGTTTTTACAGCTAATAACAAAATAACTTGTGAATTAGTTAGTAAGAACACACACAAAAAAAACGTGTTTTTCTTTTGGGTAGATCCTCAAGAAACACAATAAGTATTGTGCCTGGCCATACTGTACTAGAGTAGTGTAAATCAGTGCAGGACTTAATTTGTGCACGGAGAGATCTAGGTTATCCCAAAGCAATTGTTCCAAACCTAACCAAGTGGAAAATCCAGCGAGGGTTTTAGTTGTTTGCTGCCTTAGCTGCAGGGATGCAAAGAGCTCTGGGTTCCAGTGTTCTTCCACCCCACCCCCCTTGTCTTTTTTTAATCAGATGGCTTGTTCACGAGTGGAGGGGATTAAGACTGCTGCCGTCGCTGATGAATCTGTCCAGTTTTGGAAGGCACACAAACACATGCACATACCCTCTCAGTGACACAGCTGCAGGCACGCACAGATGCATATGTAGATGCACACACAGAAACAGTTCAGTTACAGGTACTTGCAATCAGAGTTAGCGAACACAGGAATTCACGTAAAGCAGCATGAGCATGAACCCGCGCATATGCTCGCATGTACGTTACAGCATAGGCCCAGACGCATCCCTCTCCTGCCTCTGCTCACTTTCAGTGTCTCTCATTCAACACTGTCAGCTTCTGGACAGCAGCAGTGATCTGCCATGTCTCATTGTGTCATGTGATTTGAGCTGTGAGATTTCTGACACACAGACTGACGCCTGTCTCTTCTAATGCCAAACACTCACACCAGGCACTGCAGATGGCACAAAGACAGACAGACAGACAGTTAGAGGGACAGAGAGTTAGGAATAATACAAAAAAAATTGACTGATGGAAAGGAGAAAGAATGATGCAATGGAGAGAGTAACAACAAATGACAGGAAAAGGGAAGGAACGTAAGTTAAAGAGAAAGGATATGAGGAAGTGACGAGGGAACGTTTTGGAGAGTAAAGACTTTAAAAGCAGGAAAGGACCTGACAGAGTGTAAGGAAGGAAGGAGGCTTAAGATGAAGGGATAGAGACATTGAGCTGTATGTTGATCCAACACTGTGCAACATAGCCAGCAGATAAAACTAGTCAGTCTCCTCCCACTTTAATCTGCCCATCATCCATCAATCCCTTGCTCTAGCCTTCCACCCCTCCATCTTAAAGCCAGTCATTCCTTTTTTATCAATTTGAAATCATGACGATATGACGCACATTTGCAAGAAATCCATTACTGAAGTACTTTGTAGTACTTAAAAGCTTTGTAGATTATATAATGGGCAAAAAAAATAAAGCAGAAAAACTCAGACCATTGCTTGCTTGGCAGATTGGAAAAAAAAGAAAGAAAGAAAAGCATAACTGAACTTCAGAAGTTGCTGTTTTTTTTTAATGCCAAATGTTTGCCATAAGTTGAAATTCATCAGCTACTTAGTCAACTCTCTCTCTCTCAAACACACACACAAGTGCACACACATCAAAACACACCTCTGGCAATGAGTGTATGGTCTTAATGAAGCGAGAAGGGGAGAGGCAGCTGCATAACTGGAGTGTGAGGCCCAGAGGGAACTCACACACTTCAAGTGTGTGCCCGTGTGTGTGTGTGTGTGTGTGTGTGTGTGTGTGTGTGTGTGTAGCCACAGTTGATATAATGTCTGAAATTCTCTAAAAAGTGGACTAATAACTGTGTTTCCTTTTCTTTCTTTCTCTGACTCCCTGATTCCCTCCCTAGGTTGTGAGAGCCTGTTTCTATTGTCCTGTTGTACAGTGAGGCAGTGAGCTCACGGCTGATACAGCATGCATGTGTCGACATATCCCATGATGCACTCCTGTCCAGGCCTGCTCCTCCTCAGCTTCCTCTTCCTCGCTGATGCTGACAGTGAGTGCTTTCACACTCTGCACTAGTGCAGACACAGCCACACACACACACATGCACATATATAATATTGTGCAGAGGTTTGTGACCTTTATATGTTTGGATTTGTGTACATTGAGGAGTCTGAATTTAATTTGGTTTATTCTGATGAAATCAAACCAAACAAACAGCCAGAGTCATGAAAGCAGAACAAACAGATCTGCAGTAGATGCCATGGACTCAACAGAGCCCTGATCTCATTAACATTTAGCTACTCTGAGATTACATGAAGTTCTTCAAGATGCACATGACAACAAACCTCCAAAGTATGTAAAGTGTAAAAAATATAATAAAATGATTTTTTATAAACTGTTGCTGTAATTTATTGTACATTGTGATTCATTGCTTCATTGCTAAAGCTAATTGTATATATTATATGTTATATATACAGTGGGGCAAAAAAGTATTTAGTCAGCCACCGATTGTTTACAAATTCTTTACAAATCCTACCATGTGAATTCATGGA
>NW_005187588.1:554835-558384 GCF_000239375.1 Pundamilia nyererei
TGTGTGTATCCATGTGTGATCCCTGTGGCTCATCACATCATCCAATCCTCATCCGATATATTTGTCAAGGAAATTTACATGCACATTAGCATACTGGGTATAGTCACATCCTGGACGAAACTATAGCTGCAATTACTGCAAATCGTTACTTTTAATGTTACTGAACAAAAAAAGAATTTATTCATTTATTTATGTATTTTTTGTTTGTTTGTTTATGAAAGGATGGATTTTCCCACAGCCTAAGTTGATGTCATCAAAATGCTCAATATGTGTAACCACTGGCTAAATTAAAACTGAAAGACAATTAGTTTATTAATAGTCCATTTTGGAATTTTAAAATTTTGATATATTTTTTTTATTTGTGCTCTAATGATTACAAGATAGTTGGTGATTCATTTTCTTAAGCATAAGCTAGTTTACCAATAGTTTAAGCTTAGCTTGTTTAACTGAATTAATTTACAAGATCAAATCTGTACAAAAATCTGTATTGAGACACATTTTTGATCTCATGAAGAACATGTGTCCTACGTGTCCTACCAACATTATTAATAAGTGTAAAGAATTAAAATCTTTACCAGGTGTTTCTTGTCTCCAGTAATTGTCCACAAAATTTTTGGTATTTTAAATTTGCGTTTTCATCTGCATTTATGAAACTGTGGAAACAAAAAAGCTACATTTCAGTGTTGTGAATTTTTTCATTATCAACAAAACGGAATATTTGTGATATGGAGGAAGGTCAGTTCTATCTATTTGTGCCAATGAAAAAAAATTAAAGCAGCTTTCTCTGATAATAAATAGAACAGAATAGAATAGAACACTTTTTTAAATAACTGGAGACTGTATAGATTGACAGACCGCCGGGAGCTGCTGAGAGGGACAAACGTGGCTCTGGAGATTTTGGAAACCAAAAACGTCGTGTTGAGTTGATGTGCTTGGAAACATATCCAGACTTTTTGAGAGAGAGACATGGCCAGGTCTGACTATTCAGGTTGACAATTAGCAATGAGGCTCTTATAGCAGAGATGATGAAATGCTCCGGTCTGAGTTGAGACTAAGCATAAAAGACATTAAGGCATAAGAGGAATGTGGGAGTACTAAAAGACTTGATACTCAGAAAGGGAGTAATGTAAGAGGAAAAGGCTGCTAGTCAAGCTTTATGAGTCTTTTAAACATCCAGGAGTTATACTTTTTCAGTCAAAATGGTATCTAGTGGAAATTTCATTCCGTATATTTGTTTTGAAATGCTTGTTGCATAAGTATATAATACATGAAGCATGCCTAGCTGTTTGTGGTTATAGAATAGAGCACATTTTTCATCATCACCTTCTAAAGCAGGCATACATATGCACAAAGCTGCTGTAATGACACACAAGTGCAGGCTTCAGTCAGCCATTTCCATCCTGCAATGTTTTAAAAGTACACAGTCACCCAGAGCACAGTTATAGCACACACACACACACATATTCGCAAACCACTCTTGTTTTCCTTTCAGCCTCCTGCCCTCTTGTCCCACGTGTAAGTTCCAGGGTCGGCCAGTTAAGGCCCAGTCATCCATCAAAACAATGATGCTCCCACAGTTCCTCTATGAGAGTTCGGGGAGCAGCACAGATGCGACAAGGGGGGAAAGGATTCATACTCTGCCTTCTCTGTCTATGTTTTTCTTTTCTCCTGCCCTCATCTCATTCGTTGTGACTTTCTCCATTGCTCTTTTGGCGCTCGCTCTCTGCCTCCTCTCAGCACATCCATGTAATCTGGTGAGAAAGAAGGGACAGAGGGCTTGAAAGGGGGCGGTGGGATGTTTCTTCCCCTTTTTATCTCATTGTGTATGACATTCAGAGCTTCTTTTAATATCAACAGTAGGGACTCTGAGATTTGAATACTGAGGATTCAAACAGGGGTGCTGGGACACACTGACATCTTTGGTCTTCAAAATGTGGCGACATGTTTTGAAATGTTAAATTCATTCTAAAAATTGCTTTCAGTTGTGCTTATCTCTCCTTAAACTTAATGCAGAAGGAATGAAACACATTTGAAGGATAATAGGGTTTTCTAGAAAAAGAGGCCACATTTGATATATTTTTTAATGTGTATGTGGCATAAAATGTTACTAAATTCTAGAAATCCCGACGACATTGCTCGACACCCAAGTTACTCGTATAGTTACACTAGAGTATTATGACGCAATCAAATGGAACAGTATCCCATGTGCATAGCTGGAAACCTTGCATGACTTCACCATATGTGCATTCTGCACACAAGCGCTGGTACAACTGTGCAAGCAGTGCACTGAGCTTGCATATGTGATTTCACGTTTTTATTTTTTTAATTCACCCTCTTTTACTCTCCACCTCTCCCCCCACACACTTTTCTTTCTCTGTGTTTCTGTGCGCGTGCATGTATATGACATCTATCTGGTGGATTAAGAGTAATGCCCTGATCCTGTCACAATCTAGGCCACTGCCACACGTACGCATCAAGATACGAGAAACTCCATCTCTCTGCGTATCATTCAGGGTGAGCGGGAACAAAACAACAACAGGGTTTCTTTCTGCTGGCCCGCATTTGCCCCCAAAAACCACCGGGTTGCCATGCTTCCCCATGTGGCTTGGATGTATCAGTGAAAACTCCAGCCCGCAGTATGTGAAACACAACACAAAGAAACAGCTCATGTTTCAGAGGCTTACAGTAGGGATGGCATTATCGAGTCGCAGCCATGTGCTTTCGTAAGGGGACTGTACATTTTGAAACCAAGCAAGAGTTTTTTAACATTTTGCCTGAGGAAGATTTCAGTAATGTGAAACTTTCCCTCAGCTTCGTCACTTCATTAATGTGTTGTAAAAACTGGGCAGCTCCGATTTATCTATTTTGAAAGGTTTTTGTATAAAGGGAAAAAACACAGGAGATTCAATAAACTCCTTAGTCTTTTTGTTCTTGTTGTTTTTTACTAGAAAAAATAATCTTTTCATTCATATTAGACAAGCGCACAACACTAGAAACAAAGAACTTGCTCATGTGGTGACCGATTGACCTGTCACCCTCTGAACACATTGCCATTGCCAGTATTTACTTGGCCTTTTGGACAAGCTTAAAGTGAGAGATCGTTGGCTCAGAATGCTACAGTGACAGTGGAGCTAGCTTTTCTTACTTTCACACACACACACACATGCACACATAAAGAAAATAAGTAAATGTAGCTTTTCCTATTTGACATTTCATCCACATAAATTTTATTTTAGGTCACTTTGAAAGGAGATTTTGAAAAACCAGAGTGAAGATTTTGTTTTCCAACATCAAATGTTTGTGCCTTTCTCTCCTTTTTTATTGGCAGACTGCGTGTTCAGTATTTTTTCAGGCTCCCGAATCGCTGACATTTCGACACAGTTGAGGTTATTTTGCCACCTGTTGCTTTGGCATGCACTTGATGACAACTGACATCCATCCATCCATCCATCCATTCGCTTCCGCTTATCCTTTTCAGGGTCGCGGGGGGCGCTGGAGCCTATCCCAGCTGTCATAGGGCGAGAGGCGGGGTACACCCTGGACAGGTCG
>NW_005187588.1:559136-568747 GCF_000239375.1 Pundamilia nyererei
CTATTTAGGTATGTAGCTGACATATGAATGAGTGATGTCATTCATTATTGGGTGAGGTCCAAGAAATTAAGTTGGTATGATCACGCTTGTGAAACTCTCTGTAGTTTGTTATTAACATACAGTTTTTGTGTGAATTCATTGCCTTCAATGACACTTTTTTGTACTGTATACAAAGATTTTTGTAGAAATAAATATAACAGTTCCCTATTCAGTATTAAGCAAGATCCAGCAGTTGTTTTGTATAAACTGAACAGGCAGATCTAACACATAATATATCTTTTTAATTTTATCTTCGTTGTGAGTAACCCTTCTCTGTACAATCACAATGGTTTAGTTTTACATTTGAGCTTTTGTAAAAATTTAAAAAAAAAAGATCTTTCATTGCTTTTGAGTTGGCACTGTTGGTCTCCACATGAAATCAAAAAAGTACATGCCCCTCCAGTCCTCCGCTCTACTTCAGAGCTATCAAAGGAAGCAAAGTGTAAAACAGGTTATTTAATGGATAAAGTCTTTGCTTTAGAACTGACTTCAATTCTTTACTAATACCTACATTTATATATAATACATTTTTTAAAAATGAAAATTAGTATAGACCAATAGGCGATCTGTTTACATTAGGTCCTCTGCTCCTGTATCTTAAAAATGAAAAAGGCAATATAAACATTTATTTTTTTTTAGGCAAGTAAAGGATTTGTGAATTTATGGACACATGGAGAGTAGAAGGGTTAACAGTTTTCAGAAATCTGCTCCGATAGTGGAGAAAAGGATTGGTTATAAGAAATGTGTGCAGCTCATTATTAAATGAAAATGCCATCCATCAACTTAAGTAATTTCAGTCATTATCCAAATAATTCATGGTATGTTTTCTGAAATAATTCATTATATTGTATTAAAATTCATTTTCAGTGATGATGTGTCACCTCATGCTCATCTGCTCATTTTAAATCTTTGATCTGTGCAGCAGAAGGTGACAGAAATGGGCCACATCACAAACAATTTCCAAAGTCATTAACACACGAAACTAAAATGGCAATCAAAGTTGTGTTACTTTATTTTAACTAGCTCACGCTAGGATTAAGGGCCTTACTATTAACTTTCTGGGAAATTAGCCTGTTAAATTATTGTTAAATTGACTATTTGTGATCCCTCAATTTGTTCTTTATTGTTATTAATGTCCAACCCTGAGTAAGGTGATAGGCTGAGAGCAGGACAGTGCATGTGAAACTGAAGAAATATGAAGCTTCTCAGTTTTGTGCTATCACAGGCACTGTAGCTATTAGCAGCTAGCATAGCTGTGCGCTCATCTGTGAGTAACAGAATCTGACTACCTTGTCTTAGCATTAGCTTAGCAGGTGCACTCATCTGTGTTGAGGCCTGGATAATGTTAGCTTTGCTGTAACGTAACTGACCAGTGGTCTGTAACTAATGCAGTGCGACCAGCACTGAAAAAACCCTCTGTTCCTCTTTATGGGAAGCCAGCTCTGACCCAGTAAAGTAGTATACCCAGTGGGAAGCCCATGTGCTTCTAATGACCTGTGTATAAAAAGAGATCCTGTTTGATTAATTCCTCCCCTTGTGTTTCTAACAAATTAACCCTGATTAACTCGGCACTAGCCAAACCCTGCGGCAGCTTGGGTGGGTAAGTGTCATGCTAATTGGATGTGCGTTAACTATCAGCAAGTGCATTTTGTCTTTCCCTGCATTAGTGTAAAAATCACAATGTTTCGTTAATGCTTGTTAACATCAGCTGGCAGTTGCTCAGAAACTCCTAATCTATGTCAAATAAGTCAAATAATAAATTCACCCAAAAAACTGCAGGGCTTTGAGTTTAAAGAAAGATGTAATACTTTGCTTTGGCTTGGTTCAAATAGACACTTAAACTTTGTGCAACCTGAATAACATCATATTTTAATGTGAAATTGTTCCAAATGTTACGGCACTTTATTGTGTAAAATTTAATTTTGCTAAGTTGAAATTGCTCATTTTGCCAAATAATTTCCAATTAATGCTTCTGTGTTCTGCAGAAGGATGATAGCTCTGTGTTTCTGTGTTTATTGGCCCAAGCAATCCAATTTCATTACCAGGACGAAAGCGAGCAGCTGATAATTTGCTCTTAATGTGTCCGTTTGATGTTAATGTGTTTTAAGTTATGGTTCTGGCCAGCTGCCCACCCATTCTCGCCTGACTATCATGGCCCTGGCTCAGTCTTCTATATTGGCCTCGTTCCTCAACTTGTCTGACAAGCCTGATTCAGTGCTCTTTTGAGTACTGATCGGCCAGCCACATTTAGATCTTTTCTCTATCCCTAACATACTAATGAATCTCAGGTACAGCACAGATGCTTGGTAAGATCTAGTCAGCGTTTTTAGACATGATCAAAACTT
This sequence comes from Pundamilia nyererei, assembly GCF_000239375.1. Classification (NCBI taxonomy): domain Eukaryota; kingdom Metazoa; phylum Chordata; class Actinopteri; order Cichliformes; family Cichlidae; genus Pundamilia; species Pundamilia nyererei. Next base: position 561,521 of record NW_005187588.1, read on the forward strand.
CCAACACAAGTACTCACATAACCTGTTCATACGCATGATTACACGTCCACACCCAGGATTATCTATGAGTACGTAGATGAAGATGCCCCTGATTTTGATGTGATCATAAAGGTTAAAAACAATTTGATCCTCATTTCCAAACATTAGCCAGCACATAGGAAAACCTGACCTCAGTATCTGCTCCTTTTAGCTGAAACCTTAGTCTTTCACTAATGAAAACTCAGCTTACTCCCGCTATATTTTTATATTGTTTATATTAGTTTTTCTTTTCCAATTGATATCTGCAGTATCAGGCAGAATAGTCCCATTTCGTGTTGCTCAATCCATTGCTTTTTGTTGATTTGATTTGTTCGGATCCGCCTGTCTGCTTTATGGCTTTTTCGTATTGGATCAGCTAAGTGATTGCGGGCACACAAGATGAGATATGAGGGCACATAATTTGCAGCATTTTAAAAGATGTGTAGGAATGAGTTCAGAGCCCTATTAAGGGTTACTTTTAGTAGAAAATGTAATCAAATGAATGAAAAAGTCATCCTAGGTTTCTGTAATCAAATGCATGAGTCTTGAGAATAAAATATACATTTCAGTCGTTGTTCATTACTCGGCACATATTCATGAATTTCTCTGCGCATTAAAAGTAGACTTTTATTTATCAAACCTTTAAAGTTCCACTACTTTCCATCTGTTTTCCCTACCAAACATCAGCTCTCCATTCTTATATCTAATCACATTCCCAATCCTAGTACACTATATCCGTAAATCATGCTCCCTGAAGGTTTGTTCTAGCATCTGTTCTTACAAACCCGATCTCTCTCTCCCTCCCTCTAGGTTAAGACAGCATCTGCCAGCTATAATATGCCCCCATAGTCTCCTACACGGTGCCATTAGCTTCCTTTAGTCTGGCTATTTGTCTTTTCAAAGTGCTTCTTCACTGAGCCCCCATCACTCCATTGCGGTTAATTCCGAAATGGCATAATATTTGTCACCATTTACAAAATTAAAACTAAAAATTGGACGGAAAAGACAACGTCTAAATGTGAAAGCATGTGTGAAGAAGTCAAAATTATTCAGGTTATAGATCTTCAGTGCTACTTGGTGGTAACCAAATTCTTATGTTTCTTTTATTTTTAATTACAGGGAAGATCTGAAGATTATCTTTTTGTTTACCGTAGATCTTTAGCCATGACTCAGAAGTGGTGCAGGGACAGGAGCTGACCGAATAATTTCTGCAATCTGTTGTGTAGATTAGGTCCCACTATATGGATTGCTATGTAGGCCACCCTTCTTCCACCCCCCCACACACACTCACACCAGAGTGGAAAGATTGGCACCGTCTAATTCCCTCTAAATCTCTCTCTGTGGACCACTTAGTAGTTTTCCTTCACTTCCATCTTGGATCACATCACATTGAAGGATGGTGTGAGGAAATGTGGTAACATATGGTAACATTCATGAGCACCTTCTCACTGTAATTGTTCTTCATTTTTCCGAGTCCATCTACATCTGCAAAACAATGAACCTGTACATATTCCGTCCCTCCTGAAAACATGTACAAATATTTAAGTTTCCTTTTGAGTTTCAGCTTCTCTCCTTTGGCCCAGATGTCAATGCTTAATCCCACCAAGTGGCACAGTCACAAAAAAAACCCCTGATGATCAAGGCAAAAGACAGACCAGTTAGGACACCCAGAGGGAGGAAACCAGAGGAGGAGAACAGTGAAGATGAATTCAGAGAAAATACAGTGAAGTAACTGAAAGGGAAATCAAAGAAAAGAGAATAAGGATGAGAGCCAATAAAGAGAGGGGAGGAGAGAAGAGATGGGGAATTGCGAGGAGAGAGTTGGGAGAAGTGTGGAGCATACGGTTGGAACCCCACCTCCCTTCATAAAGTCAGTCAATGTGACAGGAAGACTTATGTAACACCCCAGAGATGGAGGGAGGAGATGGGGAAAGAGTAACAAGGAGGAGGATGAAAGATGGAGGAAGGAGAGCAGCTGTGAAGCGGGAGAAAAAAGGGATTCAGTGGTTAAAAAAACTGGGATGGGGTAGAGAGATAGAGAGGCAAAGCTTAACATAAGACAATTAAACACGAGATGTATGAAGAGAATGATCAGGGTTAGGGTGGGTAAAAAAGAAGAGGGGGATAGATAAAAAAAAAAGCAATTGGAAAGATCTACCGTTAGTATGGCCCTGCTGCCTTTACACTTTTCATTTGTTTTGTGGGGGAGAGATTAGCAAGAGGATTAAGAGAGAGATTCTCCTGCTCTTCATTCTTTCTCTCTCTCTCATGCTCTCTCTCTCTCTCTCTCAGAGGGACACACCCATCTACTCGCTCATGCATCACACACACACACACATGCATTATAATGACACACGCAAAAAATGTTGCACATACTTTACATGTTATAGCTGCAGGCAGGTCATTATTTCTGTTCTCTGTTAATCTGCAGACTGCTTTTCTGCTTGACTGATTTGTTAACTAAGATACTAAGATACTTTTTTTTGCTTATATTTTTGTTTTGTATACATGTTTACCAGGAGGATCTGTGAGTTTTCTTATTTTAAAAGCTTGGCCTGATGAAGGTATTTCTTGCCTCGCAGCTGACTGAAATAAATACACGACTAATAAGTTGTCAAATTTTTTTTGGCAGTCACCGCAAGCCTGTGGATAAGCATTTAGTAGCCTAGTCGTAACCCGAAACATGCGGTTTGCATGTAATGTGGCACGGAGGATGAAGAAGAACCTGGAAACATGCACACGTTACCCTTTTCTGGCTCTCTGACACAGACGCGCACACACACACATTGTTTTAGTCAGTCATTGAGGTAGATTTGGCTGCGAGCCAGTGAGGTGTAGAGGTGATTGGGCAGCTTGGGGCTCTCCGGCTATGTTTGCCAGTACATCTGGCTCGCTCGCGCTCCATCTCACCCCTCGGTGTCTTGCTCGCTCCCTCTACTGCTCTCCATCTGTCTCTCTCACTCGTTCCTTTTATCTCATTCACTCCTCTGTTCATTTCTTCCCACTCTTTCACACACACACTCACTCTCTCTCGCTCTCTGTTTCCTTCCCTTTTCTGAAGAGCTTAGCTTTTCTCCCTTACTCCCTCCCTCCTTTTAAACAGCAAAAAGCAATTTCTCTCCCTTTGTCAGGGCGGTTGGCGGTAAGCCCTTAAGTAGGGATTTTCTGGTTTGGCTGGAATGCCATTAGGCAAGCTGGTGGTGACGTGCCGTGACTGACGTGCCGAATCTATTTGATGTCATGATGTCACAATCCAGCGGAGGCTGCGGTTATGATATTGTTGGCGTCCCTGGAACGAGGGGCTTTAGTGGTCATGTCAGGAGTAAGTCTTCATAAATCCTTTATGGCATATAAATATTAAGCTTCTTTGGTGGTACAGGGACAGAGGGAAAAACATGGCGGAACATACACAGACACATGTACAGAGAAAAAAGGACACACACAGACACACAGACAAAGCCAACCTCGTGAACATCCAACAGAAAGATGTGCTGAAGGTGTAGAGCTACTTCAAGAAGTAGCTGACATTATACCACACACACTCACACACACACACTCACACACATTTGGATTGTTGAAATCGTTTCCAGGCTGCATCATTGTCCTTAATTTTTCCTACTTAAACTGCATAACACATACACAGCTGGCGTCCCTCTTTCCCACTCTGTGTAAGTGCAGCACAGATCACAATCACACTTTAACTGTTACTGATGTGTAAGCAGAAGTTTGTGGTTTTATATGAAGTGATATTTGGGTGCGAAACAACAAAGCAGAGAACGGAAAAACATAATAATCTATTAGAGAATATTTGTAGGAGTGCCTGTAAATAGTAGTGGTGGAAATTCTATCAAGATTGTAACTGTATGTCACAACTTATCGTTTTGCTTTGCGGCATGTGGATGTGCATCCACACAGAGTAACACGCTCAGTGTGAACCTGATGTTTGATTTATGTTTTTTTCATGCAGCACCCCCTAGATTCACACGAACCCCAGAGGACCAGACAGGAGTCCAGGGGGGAGTCGCGTCCTTTGTGTGCCAGGCCGCAGGAGATCCACAGCCCAAGATTGTCTGGAACAAGAAAGGCAAAAAAGTCAGCAATCAGCGATTTGAGGTAAAGAAGCTGAGATACTAATGGGATTTGAAACGTTGTGTCTCCTGTAACATTAACTAACTTTTTCCCGTGGTGAAGTGCTGTGAAAGAAAATAGATTAGTGTCCAACAACAGAGATTTATTGGCTACTTGGAAGCAGCTGTGTTTGCAGTGAGTGGCCACACAGAGCACTGAGGCTAGATGACTGCTGCTACTGTCAGTTCTTGTTAGCATTTTCCTGTCTTGTTTTCTTTATAATTTTTCCCACAGCCCACGATTTATTTATTTATTTTTTAGTAAAAAGACTGCTTTGGGATGTTCACCATGGCAGACCATCTGCCTCCATCTCACCCCATCTCTAGCATCCTCCTTCACTACATCCATGAAGCTTCTCTGTGGTTTACCTCTTTTCCTCCTGCCTGAGAGCTCCATCTTCAACACCGTGTGTCTAATATTCACCAAAATCCTTCCTCTACATAACTGTCCCTCTGATATATTCATCATTTCTAACTTTGTCCATTCTAGTCACTCCCATCGAAAATCTTTGCATCTTCAACTTTGCCACCTCTGGCTCGACCTCCTGTATTTTTGTCAAACATACATCACAGCAGGTCTCACCACCATCTTGTAATCCTTCCGATTCACTCATGCTGTTATCCCTCTGTCACAAATCATCCCCAAAACTCGTCTCCACCCACTCTTCCTGCACTCTCCCCTTCACCTCTCTGACGCCAGGTATTTCAACTGATCTACCCTCGCTACTTCTGCTCCTTAAATATAGCCGTTAAAAGCACCGATATAATTGGCAATCAGCTGAAATCATTTTCAGCTGTTATTGTAATCACTTAATTGTTCAAAGTACTAATGAGAATTGTGGAAAACAAAAGAGGAAGCCGAAGATAATGTGTAATTTTTATAGTTTATTGTTCATACTGAGATGTCAAATATTAATAAGTTCAGTTTATAATCTTTGGATAATGCCAGGTTAACTGTTTATGCTGTCATACAACATAGCATGAAAGTGAAAAAGGATATTCCCAAAACTATTCGTCTAAAAAAACCTTTTTAAGAACAGATGCCGAACATTATAGTCCCAGCCGGCTGACAGCGAGGATGTTCTTTTTTTGTCTTATGAAACAAAACCCTTTGACGTTGAGAACAAAAAATAATAGCTGATGAAGTCAAACCGGCCTCCTGAAAACTGTCTAAACATTCTTTAAATTTCCTGACATTTTAACAGGGCAAACGATCAATTATTTAAGAAACGTATTCATGAAACGTATTCATGAACAAGGATTATTCCAGAGCGTCAGAGCTATTGTAAAAGCTACTGACTCAATCATTGTCTAAATATAACAGGACCAGTTCTTGACACATTAGATTCCCCACTGGGAGAAAGGTGTGCTGTTTGTACAAAAATTGACATGTAGCTGTATAATGAGTGCCCATCACTATTATTATGGGATCATCTGATTGGTGGGGTTTTCTCTCTAATAATGTAGGGTCTTGCAGCATAAAGTACCCTGAGGCAACTGTTGTTGTCGCCTGTCCCTATTAAGAATAAATAAATTGGAATTGTGTGTGTGTGTGTGTATACATACATATATATATACATATATAATCCAATGCATCTGTTTGCATACAACAACAAAAACTGTCAATTTGAACAGTTTTTTATACTGCCATACAGATGTCTGGAATGCTTCAACTTTTTCATATGTCAGTTGATGCCTGGGGCTACACTATATGAGATTCTTATATGATCAGCCTTATTGGTTTCCCGTAGGCTCTAACCTTTGCTTTATTTCCCCACCCCACAAGTCACTCTTAGATGGAGATGTTGAATCAGCCTTGGTCCTGCTCAGCCAGTGTCACCCTCAGCTCAGGGTGCTTTTCCACTTTAATAAGTGGAGTTTCCTTCCAGGTTCAAGTTCACCTCAGTATCTTCCTGTTCATGATTAAATCACTCGAGGAGATATTTTATTTTTAATCCAGACTATATAACATTTGGGCTACCTGCTGTATATTTCCCATTGACGTCCTGTAGGTTAGGACTTGTTGTGGGATTTATTTTTATTGGATTTCAGTCAGTGGAAACATTCCCAGAATTCAGAATCCAGATCAATTACATGCATGTATTAGACTTATGCAACAGCAGTTATAATGTGCAGTCCAGCAGATCTGAAAAATCTGGTCATTACATGTGAAAAAGAACATGAGAGATATTCAAGTGTAAGGTCTTTGCTTTTCTCCAAACCTGAGATCTGTTTTAAGCTGTGTTTTCAACGATGTCATACTTTGGATTCAGCTTTCCATAGTAAAAAAAAAAATGGGGGGAAAGCCTTAAAAACCTTTTCCTTTGCAAATACAAATGATCCAAACAAATATGCTGCCACTGAATTTTGGGAACTGCACGTTATGCACTCCTTCATCAAGGAAATCTTTGACCTTGCGCATTCTCCAATCTATAATAGAAATAGAAATTTTAGCTGCTTTAACATATTCCCCCACTAACAGGTTATAGAGTTTGATGATGGATCCGGCTCAGTCCTGAGGATCCAGCCGCTGAGGACCCCCAGAGACGAGGCAGTTTATGAATGTCACGCCTCCAGCTCTGCAGGAGAGATTACTGCCACTGCCAGACTCACTGTGTTACGAGGTCAGTGTGAACTCCCCCACACAGTTTTTCCATCCAGCTGTCTCACATCTTAGGTGGCGTTTATAATCTGTACATAAACAGCTAATAAATTGTTTATGACACACTTCATTTTATAACAAATGGGGTTTTCCTGGCTCAGAGTGAACCTTTGAGGGTTCACTCTGAGGGTAACATGAGAATTTTTATTGACGAAAAACAAAAGCATTTGTCTTTTCAGGAGTTTAGAAAGACCTCTAAAAACGAAGTAAAGTAGTCTAGTAAGCGTCTGCATCACACCTAGCTGTGCCATTTCATTTGATTGTGAATTGATCAGGCAGCAACACACAATCCACTCTAGGTATGCAGACCATCTATTCTCTTCTGCTTATCCATTTCAGGGTTGCAGGAAGGGGAATGCTGAAGTATATTATGCAATTTACATGTGTGTGTGTGTGTGTGTGTGTGTGTGTGTGTGTGTG
>NW_005187588.1:568779-683343 GCF_000239375.1 Pundamilia nyererei
GAGAGAGAGAGAGAGAGAGCGAGACTTCAGTGGTTAAGAAGTTTGCCTCACAGTGAGAGGCGTGTGGGTCTGAATCTCCTGCTCCTCATCTTTCAAAAGATGAAAGGAAATGCTCTTTTCACTTTTCAACCAAAATTCTTCAATAACCCAACGAAACAAGGGTTTCATTTTTTAACTAAATGTCAGTGTCATTTAGACTTCTGCAAAAGTCATCTTTTCAACAGCTTTTCAGTGGCTTTTTACTGGATGGATTGGCCCTGTTTAAAACCCCATCCTTTTGTTCCTAGTAATACTTCTATGCCAAAAAATTCTCCATCCATTCATCCAACCTGGTAGCTGGGAGAGGCTCCAGTCCCCCCAGCTGCCAGAGAGCGAGAGGCGGGGTACACACTGGACAGGTCGCCAGTCTGTTGCAATCTCTTTATAAAGGCAGGTTCCATGCCCATGTGCTTGATTTTGTACAACTGTGGCAATAAGGCTGACAATATGTACATGCAAAGATTAAGCAGTGCGCCTGTTTTGTCCATGTAGTATATTTGTATATACGTATACAGTATATACATCACCTCACCTTTAGACCTTAAAGGTGAGTTGCCTCAATGCACTTTATATTGTAAGGTAAAGACCCTCCAAGACCCTCCAATAGTACAGAAATATAAATATATATATATATATATATATACACACATTAAACAATCATTGTTTTTGCAGGTTTTCTTAACTAACTAACTGAAGCAATATTTTAAAAGAAATAGTTGCAATGGTTAACTGCTCCTCTGATAAGTTAGTGACAATGATTTGCAAATGACTATTCCTGTTTGTAACCCAGAATAACAGGATAAAGTGGGTGTAACTAATGGATGGCTGAGTGAATGGATGGAAATTGGAGGCTTGGGGGATTCTTCGCAAGCGGCTATATATTCAAGTGTGAGCCTGGATCCGCTGCAGTAGGCAGTCTAGTGTTCGCAAGAGTCCATTAATGCAGATAGTGATGTTAGTGTTAGTGGAGTCCATTAGGAGAACATTATGTACCAGTTGTTTGAAGCTCAAGAGTGTCTTAGTGAGTGAAGTTGCTCAAGTGTGGATAATCACATTGCCTGCCTTTACAGTACATGCTCATGGGGAACGGACATGCAGCCTATTGTTCTGTCTTCTCATGCTTTCTCTCCCCTTCTGTCTTTCTCTTTCTCTCTGTGTCCCTCTTGTCTGTCTGATGGGTGATAGCATAGTTTTCAGTTCTTCCTGTTTCTCTTATACTTGTTTTTGTTTGTTTCCAAGTCCATCCCTCCTACTTTTACTCTTTCCCTTTCCTCTCTTTATCTTTTCAAACATTCCTCCTTTTCCCAAACTCTCGCTCATTCTGTCTCTCCTCATGCTCTTAGGTCTACTACACAGCAGCCTCTAAATTATTCACATCAGACCACTCTTTGCATCTTCTGTGCTGTTCCGCTCCATCCATCCAGAATTTTTCCTGTCTCACATGGTCGTCTTTGTGCGTGTTTGTGCACTTGTCCATCTGAGTGCAAGCAGGCATGCTTACTTTTGTGTGTGTCTGCGTCTATTTTTGATTTTTGTTTTACTCTTGATGGATGAATACACTCATTTCCAGGTTTTTTTTCCTTATCAAGACCATAACCACTCAAGCACACACACACTCACATAGAGACATACAAACGTATCCTCAATCTAAAACAGTCCGCCTTTATGTAGTGATTAGCCTCTTTCTGTTCCTCTGAGGACTCATTGTGTTGTGGATGAATAAAAGGCCACCTGGGAGCAGCTAATAGTCCCCGATAGACTGTCAGTCCAAATGTACCCACACAAATACACACACACACACACACTTAAACAAAAGCACTCAAACACACATGCAGTCTTGTCAGTCATGTCTCCATGCCTCCCCTCTGGCTCTCTAAAGACACAGCTCCGGTGACTGACTGACTGACTGACTCTCTGACAGGAGGGATCCGGTGTTAAGGTCAGCTGGCTTAATTACTGAGGATTAGAACCAGGCTAATTGAAATCTGGGCTTCCAGTAAATGGCTGTGATTGGCAGTGGTTGAAATAATAATGAAGCTGAGAGCAATTATGTGCTTTAGTATCCGTGGCACAATCAGGTATTGTATAACTAGTGGTTGAAGACAAAGCTTGTGCGTTATTTTAGGTACTTGAGCCCAAAAAAATAAAGTTAATGATGGAGTTTTGTAGTTCCAACTTATTTACTTTCTTCTGTTTGTGTTCAGTGACAACTTCTTGTTGTCATGTGGTGCTTTTTGCAACAATAAATGCCTTGTAACAGTGCTAGAGTGTTGCAGGCACACCTGACAAACCCATCACAGACAGAAGGAAGAAGTTAACACGTCAGAAACACAACATTTTATTAGAAAATCTAAAGTCATCTGTTTTATAAGCATTCACTGTTTATACTGTGCAGCAGTTGTGAATGGCAGAAACAGGTTTGTTTGCAGGTGCACTCTGGGTTCTGATACAGCAGCCAGCTCATTCTTCCCATGATTATAAAACCAGGCTTGACTTCCAAATTTACAGATGACAAACCCAGAAAGCAATGCGTGCAGAATTCATTTTGGAGGTCTTATATAAAGGGGACAGTGTTCGCGCAGTGGTTCCCATGATTGCGAGAGCGGGGCTTTTTCTATGAGCTGTGAAATTATCTGGGTGGCTCTCAGTGGAAATGGTGAAGTAGGGAGCACATCCAAATGAAACAATGTGATGTGTGCAAGGCCACGCCAACAAGGGAGTGTAGGGTTACTAATCTACCCTGACCTCAGGGGGTTCTTAGCTGTTACCATTCAGCAGCCCAGTCTCAAATACACATGCTGCAGCGGCTTTGACCCAAACACACTGCGGTGTTGCTTACACCTGTCGCCATCATGGATGGCGGAATGCTGATTGTGTGCGCACGTTAACTTGTGTGTGTGCTTTAGCCAATTGAAACCTCCCTCAACCTTTCATTTACATCACTTTCCACCTTGTCAACTTTAAATTTGTGTGTATGTGTTTGTCTTTGTGGTGTTTTTTTGTACATATACTTCTATGTGTGTGCAAATATTTTCAGCTATTACATGAGCATACTTGTGTGTTTTGCAAGGCTTTAAACGCTTCAACCAGCAGTGGTACATTTCCAACTTTGTTTTCTTTGCGCACATGCTAAGTGGTTGTAGGAAAGGGGCAGAGAAAGATGCACGTTCTCAGGGAGTAGCATTCTGACTGTGCATCCTCAATGTTCAGTGCAGTGTCCCACCCCAGGTAGATGAAATAGAATGCATTATTCCTGCCTACAAGGGGCTGGCTTTGAAGTAAGCGTTTGCATAATGAAAGCAGAGAGAATCATGATTGTTATGCTGTATAGGTCCCTTGTGCTCTCTCTCCCTCTCTATTTCTCTATTTCTCTCTCTTGTTCTCTCTCGCTGTGTTTTCCTTTCTGTCACTCTTTCTTTTTCCCAGTCTGTTTGAATCTATTCTGGTCTATTCTCCTTCTCTCTTTTTTCTTCTTCACACTTTCGCCCTCTTCGCCACCCGTGCTCGCTGGCACGCTCGTACACACAAACACCTTCTCATCTTGTTCTCTTGGTTTATTATGTCCGTGTTTCCATTTGTCGGGCGTGGTGATTGATTGAAACCGGAGCTGTTAAAAGGCCACACACGCACTCATGAAACCGGCGTCTCACGACCTATCAGCCATGGTTCGATGGGCTGGTACCAGAATTAGCATCTCCTTGGCGAGGTTCAGCGCTAGGATTTCCCGTTAATGAGGTTCTGTTTGGCGTAGAGGGATAAAGTCACAAGGGATTCTGGGTAAAACAAAAAATATATGTATGCGAGTGTTTGTGTGTGTGGGATTGTGGAGGGTTGAGGGCTTAAAATAAACTTGTCTTCTATATAAATATTCCTTGTTCGTCTGACTTTATTTAAAGATTTTATTCCCTGTATTATAGATGACTCACAAATGTGGCATTCATTGTGTAGCCTTGAACAAAGTTTTAAAAACCTGGTTTGCTCTGTAGCTTTTTGATTCAAAGGGGGGATACCTTTCAGTTTTTAGTGAGCTGGGTTCACTCGTCTTTGATCCCCTACTTCCTCGAAGCCATTGTCCCCCCCTTCTGTTAAATCTCCTACTTCAGTTGACTGAAGTTGGTTCACTGCCTTTGATTTCCTCTCTCACAGTGAAATGACTCTCTATTTTTGATTTAATTGATTTAATGAAATTTCATTTGATTTTCCATCCCAAAAGAGTGCAAGTCCCAGTAGATAAGTCTTTATAGGGCTCACACATTTGACTTTATGCAACCTGCTCATGCTGTAGAAAACGCGGCGCTACAGAAACTGTAGCTCACCTGATTCCTGTTCAAAAAGCTGTTGCCTAAAGCATTAGTGAATTTGTCAGGTAGGATGAAATGTTACTTATGCTATTTGACCTCACTATTGGATTCTTCAAAAGTCTTGCCTTAGGACTCAAGGCTGGTGAAACATATTTTGACTTAAACTGAATCCAAATTAGTCTTTTACCATTTAGCTCGCAAGTTTTCCCCTGAAAGTTCCTCTGAGACTGGACTAGCATTTGAACCTCCCCGATGTCATTTCAGTGCTTAAGCTTTGTGTCTTCAGGCCTCAGGAATTTCTTACATTGAGCATAGACTGATCACTGTGTGAGAGCTTTCTTAATAGCCTAAATTGCACTGCTCGCAGACAGGCGGGACAATCTCAAGTATTAGTTTGACATTTGGGGAAACACAGTTATTTGTTTTCATGCTGAATTCTTGGTGAGATCTACTCCCAAAGACTTAAGTAAAGGGGGTGATTGGCTGCTTTTCACTTCACGTCCTTGTACCTGACAATTTTAAGAGGATTGTTTGTTTGTTTGTCTGTTTCTTGAGCCACTTAACACTGATCTCATTTAAGCATAAAACGATGCCTAACTCAAGGGATGAAGTAGTGTTGTGTCTACACATAACAGACAACTTAGGAAAGAAACTGTTTTAAATTGAATCTTTAGGCTTTTTGCCTAACAGCCTGTAACAAAAACACATAATTTGTTCCAATTTCTTTAGCTGAATCCACAAAAAATGCCAAAGATAACACAATTTTACAGGCATAAACTTTTATTTTTGCGCCAACAAGGTCATTCCCAAAGAGTTATTAGTACAAACTAGGCATATCTCTGTGTGGTCTGCGGTGTGGGCTGGAAGAATTGAGCAAACTGGACAGCTGAGGACAAACAAAGTGGCTCTCAGTGGGAGGGTGTTTTTTAAGGAGTTGAGGAAACTGGGAGAAATAGTCAAGGTATTCCAAATTACAGAAGAACTGGACAAAAATCAGAGACAACCTGTCTCATGGAACGATGGACTCAAATCTATTCAGTACAAGCAAAACATGACAAACGTGTAAGTGAGGGTGAAAAGACTGCAGGAAGATGTTAGAAGAAAACTGCTTCTCTGTCTTACTAGGTTAAATATTTTACTTGTGTACCTAATCCTTCCAGAGGATCAGCTGCCCTCAGGGTTTCCCACCATTGACATGGGCCCCCAGCTGAAAGTGGTGGAGCGTTCTCGGACTGCCACTATGTTATGCGCCGCTAGTGGCAACCCTGACCCAGAAATTACCTGGTTCAAGGATTTCCTCCCGGTCAACACGTCCAATAACAATGGAAGAATCAAGCAGCTCCGCTCAGGTAACCAGTGCTTTTATCCCTCCATTCTTTTGCCTTCTCTTCAATCCCAGATTTTATTTCCACCTTAAGGGTTTTTCCTCCACCATTTCGTTTTATGTCCCCTTCTTAATATCTGCCCCTTAAACCCATTATTTATTTCCCGTTCCTACAAAGTTTCTGTTTTTCTTGCCCTTGTTAACCCTTTTTCTTACTCCACTCTCCTCCTGCTATGGATACTGGCTGTATTTCTCAGCTGCCTCTCTTTCTGCTGCTGCTGCTGCTGTTGCTGCTGTTGTTATGAGTTGACTGTATACGGTTGCCAACCCTTCTAAACTCTTCTAAGCCTTTTTAAAAGTGGACTCCCGACTTTTCTCCTAATTCTGAGGTCTTCCTGTGCAAGTCACCATCACAGACAGTTAAAGTTTCTGTAAAAGAATACTAAAAATGTCCCTAAGAGACATCAGTGGGCTACATCTCTAGTAAAAACTCAAAAACTGTATCTACAGACAAGATTTAGCAAAACCAAGTGGTGGTGGCATGTACTGACTGAATGGCCTCTCTAACATAGAGCTCACTGCTGTGACTTACTTGAATAACATTTTGTTTTTCCTGATTTGAGCGTCCTGGGTGGATGTGACACTGAGCCCAAGAACATGTATTCGTGTTATCTGAGAAAATCTGATAACAGAATTTCAAAAACCAAAATTGAATAATACGAGGACAGTCTATTCTGTTCCAGTCAAATCATTAATCCATTTCAATCGAGATTTTTTTTTATATTTTTGTTTTTTTCTTGAGCCACAGTAGTGTGTAAGTCCGCTCCCTCCTCAGTCCTCCTTCTGCTTTCAGGGACCGACTCTGGACCTAAAACCCCCTTTCTTGTGATTGGACACCCAAGTCTCTGGCTTCTGTGTGGATATACCAACCTATTTGTTTGTGTCCCTGCTTTTTTTATTATTATTATTATTATTATCTGGCTCAACCCCCAAGACCCTGCACTGGATTCTTTATTATCTTAATTTATAAAGAAATTAAAAAAAAAAAAACATTTAAAGGATGTAGAAAAATTGTTACAACTTAAATGTAAAATACTTGGTAGTTAGCCATGTTAGCTTTTTTAAGTGGTTGTTATTATGATGAAAAATAGCGTGACTTGTATGATTCTTTAAAGTATAAATTTCCATGTCATTACTTTTTTTTGTGGAGTTTTCAAGGTGTTTCTACTAAGTCAACTCCTCTGTGTAACTAATGGTCCGATTGTAATGCAATGTCTATGCTGTTTCTTTTCTCTTTGTATCTTTTTAACCACAGAGTCCTTTGGTAAGTGCTTCTGTTCCAAGGCCCACACCCTCACTGTCCACTTTTCTATATACTGTTCACTAATGTTGCTACTGATTTTGCTGCTGCTCACTTTTACAACTATTGCAGTGTTATTAAAATGCATGGCATACTAACAGTTTTTACACAGCACAAAGCATAGATGTGAACACACCCACTGTAATACACGCACTTGTCTCTCAAAGCACCTGTACATTGTACTGGCTAAAGGTAGATGCCACAAAGAGGACATACAAACACACACACACACAGACATGCACATAGAAAGACACACACACACTCTGTCAACCTAGATGTAGCTGACCTCACCCTCATCTGTGCACCTGCAGCCCTTCCACGCCCAGAGAATAATATTTTTTCTCCTCACACTCACCTATTTACTTTTCCACTCCTTTGCTAATTCAAATATTCTTTCCCTCACTCACTCACTCACCCTGCCTTTCACTCATCCACTTACTATCTCCAGTCTGCTGTATAAAGTTACCAGTCAATAGCTATGAGCTCTAGATGGCCACTGGTGGAGCCAGGATAAAGAAATCAATCGAGACCACGTTTCAGCCTTCTAGACATTAGCTGTGCGTTGTGATAGGCATATATGAAAACATATAAGTCTAGCTGCTGTGGTGTAAAAGTAGTGGTCAGACGTTACACTGCATTAGTGTAAAAAAGAGCTTAGTAAGGATTAACTGTTTTAAAAAGAAGAAGAAACAAACTCATCTGCTCAGTTTATGGATAGTTGAAAATTTAGTGATGCTGTAATTTCCACTAATTTTCCAACAATCACGTGAAATGTTTTAGACATTTGAATCATTTACTTGATTTAGAAAAACTTCTTTGGCATATAAATGCACAGTGGGCCAAATATGCGATTACTACAGCTTAAATTTTCCTGTAATGCGAGGACTCAGACCTTAGTTTTTCCTCATGTTACACCTTTAAAGGCAGAGTTGTATCTGTTAAATTGCAAATCTACTTTCTGACATATAGTTTAATCTGATTAAAACTGATGTTTTTTTGTCATGTTAGTTTATAAATTTTAAAATTTCATTATAAGACTGAGGGGGGGAAAGTAGAGGCTGGCTTTAGCTTTCATTTCTCATAGGTAGTATTACCTTAAAATACTTTGCTATACTTTTTTTAAAATACATTTTCAATTTAGATACCTTAAGATGAGCCTAAGAGACATCAGCTCGACACATGCGTCTGATTTCAGTTGAGCATTTCTTGGCTGACAGTTGATGCCCTGCTGAAAGCGCTCTGATGTGATAAGCCCTATTTTAGTGGTGGCACAAAAGCTTGCGCTTTATCGGTTTGGTAATTTCCTGACCTTTAAATGACTTTACTTTGCGACCACACTGTGCGCACATCACACAAACAGGTGTGAGTTCATTCCAATAAGTCAGCGCCGCGTGGGGTGTCTGCATTTTTGGTGGAAAATATGTATAGACGTGCTGGGAAAAGTTATCTGAGAACCACGCTGTTGTGATTTCATCAGCGAGAGCAAATGAAGTATGACAGAGTATGAAAATATGTATTTATGATTTATGCAAATACATCACCTTAATTAATCGCTCTCCAGACAGTTGAGTCTTTTAAATCACCATAAAAAATGTTTATTTTGTGCAAAGCTGCATGTCAGCATTTATCATTTAAGGTAGTTCTGAGAGATTAGGGCACATCAAAGGCTTCTGCCACGTTTTTATTGTTTGTGTATTATTCCACAACTTGAATAAAAACCCACACCATCTGCCTTTGGCTGAAAATTTGATGTGTTGTGTGTTTAGGATGTGCCTTTCGGCACCACCCAGACAATAATAACATTTTTTAATCAGCCTCTTGCTGTTTTTGGAGCTGTTGTCATCATGCATCACTGTAATTGGCACAGCTGTTTCAGAGAATAGAGACCTGTGATGTGACTGGCTAAGAGTGAATTTACTAGGAAGTCACTGCTCAGATGAACTCAGAAGCCACGAACTAAAATAGCGGGTGCTTGCCTTGCATGGGGCAAATATCGCATTATCTAATAGAGGTTTTAACACACTTTGCAACTAGCAGGATTAAACCTGGTTTCAAGCCATTTAGAGGACAAGAGCAGTTAAAAGCTCATAGTAGTTAATGGACTTAGAGTTCGCCAGTACACTTTTTAGACACCCAGATGAGTGTAGTGCAGACACCCTTCTCCTATAGCCACATCCACCCCTGCTACAAGTCAATAAAGTCCAATCAATAACCCATCTCCTTATAGCTCTGTCACTGTCTATCGCTCTATCTCAGGTCAGTTTTTCCTCTTCTCAGGCTTATTCTGTCTTAGTTTATTCTATTTCCTTTATGCCTCTTCTTCCTCTCGCTCTGTAAGGATCTATATTTTGAGTCTTTCTCTCTAATTTGATTCTTCTCCTTGCCAAGTTACTCCCCACCCCCACCCCCTTCCCCCAGTCCCTCCCTCCCTTATCCCCTTCTCCTTCTGTGGTACTAACATTTTCTTCTTCTTCTCCTTCTCTAATCTCGTGCATTCATTGCCCACTCAGGTGGCACGCCCATACGAGGTAAGACTGCTGGGAGGACCAACATGACACAGTGGCCTGATTCCTTTTCAACCCCTGGTTCCTACTTGTCTCACAGATCTGAAAAGCAGCCCCGGGTGGGTTAATCAATATGGGGTTTAGTCCAAAAGACTCAAGACTCTGTGACATTGGTAAAACTCATCCAACTGCTTCAGATCTGCAGTAGGTGCAAGAGGAGGAATTGGAGTTGAGCAAGCAACTCATTATACTATGACTGTCACCTCCCCTCTTCTCATCCTTCATCCCCTCTTCACACTTTAATTTTTCCATCTCAGCCTCAGCGTTCACTCTGTAACAAAGAAGTCCATTGCTTCCTTCCTCGTCATGTTGTGATCTCTCTTTCGTACCCATCAGTTTAACCACCGTTCACATCGACCGTGTTTCCAATCAAACGCATGATATGTTTACAACTTGGTTTTCTTTCTTTGTTGCTTAGTTTGAGGTGAAAAAGCGTACTCACTTCTACCTCTGTTTGTTTGTTTGTTGCTTTTTAAATTTTTGTGACCTGAATTTCTTTTTCTTTTTTTTTCTCTTTTTCTCAGAGGTCTTGACCTAAGCTTGGCCTGGCCTCTCCTTCTACCTTGTCTCTATTTGCCCAATCAAACGTCCCAGTTTTGTTTTTCCTCCCAGCTGTTATTCGCTCAGGCTGAAAAGTCCAGATGGCAAAGACTCAGACACACACTTGCAAACATGAGTGCGCTCACACGCACACATAAATTCTCAAATCTCCACACGCACACACACAGAAACACACATACTTTCATGGTTTTTACCATTACCTCTCTCTTTACCTCTCTCATTACCGATAAAAAGCCCCAAACAACCACTTTTTTGATAAAGTTTTTATGGGCGCTTTTTTGCCTTACCACACCATCTTTAAAGAACCTCTGGTTGACTCTTTTTTTGACAGTTTTTCTATTTTCAGGGAGCGAGAAAACATCGGTCCCTTCCCAAGGCTTTGCGTATGTCGTTCTTTTTTTTTTCCCATCTGTTGGCCTTGACGGAGGTCGGTTGATGTCTTTACCTCCTTATTGGGTGTGTTTTAAATTGACATCACACTCCTGATCCCATTGGTGGATCCGAAAGGGTTGGGGAAATCTTATTGCCATGGCAATATCTTTTGTCAGACGTTATCCTTGGAAAATGAAACATGATTTGTTGCTTAATGTAACTGCATCTCAATTTTCAGCATTTTTTTTTCTTCTCAAAATACAGTGACGGATTTCTGCACATTCTAGCTGTTTGTTTCATTTGCTTTGCATGAAGACCGCATTCTCCTTTTTTGTAGGTTTTGTTTTGGTCTTTTGGGTTGTTTTTCTCTTTTTTTCTTTTTTCTTTTTTTCATATTTTGAAATCAGGAAGCTGACCCTTGTTTTGGGCAGATTCTTGCTGAAAGTGGTAGAAACTTGTTAAAGTCGCTCTATAGATTTGGCTCTGTTTGTACCCCTACTTTCCTCAGAATGAGTTCAGCCTGTTTGTTTTCTGAAAATGCCCACAGACTCATTTATTCTTATTCTTTCTGCAGTTTTTTTTTTTTACCATTTATATGTTAATGTATATACTTACTATATCAAAATTCCTAATGTCTTCCACTTCTGTGTGATTGCTCTTTCTTCTGTCTGTCTGTCTGTGTGACTCTCTGTCCTCTCTTTATCTTTTTGCTCTTCCTCTCCATCCCTCCATGCATCCAGGTGCCCTCCAGATAGAGATGAGTGAGGAGTCAGACCAGGGGAAGTATGAGTGTGTTGCTACCAACAGGGATGGGACACGTTATTCCACCCCAGCTAACCTTTATGTAAGAGGTAAGAGTTTGAACACTTTTTTTATGATGATGCAACAATTCTAATGATTATGTGTGGATGAGATGAAATTTACACACACGTATCAGTAGATAGACCTATATTAGGAATATATCAAATTTATTAACATGATACAATGCTTTTAAGTAGACTATATTTTATAGTTTTTAGCTATCGAGCAATGAAACTGGATGGTTTAAGAATGAGCGCTCTTAAGGCTGGCCTAAATGTTTCACTCGAGTCACTTATCTCTTTGCCCTGCCTTCTTAGCCTTTAGACCTCAGAGAAAAACCAAATCATTGTCTGGTTAAAACTTGTATTTCTCTCCAAATCTGACAGGCATCTCACCTCCTCAGGCGCTGTCTTCCCCTCTGCTCCTTCAGCACACGCACGTTCACACGCATACCCACAAAATGTTTGAATCTCGGAGACATTTTTATTCCTGGGGCCTTTTGCTCTGTTGTCTGCCTTCAACCCACCCCTTAAAAAAGGTCTTAAACAGTGGAGCATCTTTTTTTTTCTTTTTTTCTGACTCCAACATGGCTCATGGGGATACATAGCAAACACTGAATTCACACACATTAGGATACACACCTATGTCATATATAAAATCCACATGCACGTACACATAAACACAAACAGCATACAGTCAGTGATGTGTGTCTAACAGTGCTTGCAGGGCCAGGGAAATCTTGCAGAGCTTCTCAGTGAGTGTTTGACAGGCAGTCTATGGAGACAGCTGGCAGAGGAGCCTGCCTTAAACAGGAACGCTTTCACCAACGTTGGCCATGTATGGCCTCCTTTTCTTTCCTGTCCTCCCCTCACACGTTCTTGCCCTTCCTTGCTCGTTCTCTTGTCCTTTCTGTATTTTGCCACCTTGCAAAGCTCTTTTTGTCTAACATATCTCTCTTTGTCTTGTATTCTCTTTCTGATATTTTGCATTTTCCTGTCTTTTCTTCCTCCTCCCGCCATGTCATATCTCCCACTGCAGAGCTGCGAGAAGGTTGGTACTGTAACGACCGAGTGGTTCTCTCGAGTCCTGAGTTGTTGTTTTTTGCCTTTTTTCTTCCATTAAACTGACACTTTCTGTTTGTGTGGCTCAGCTGTGGGCTGTGTGCAATACTGAAAGTCTAAACCCGCCTGTACATTTTACTCCAGAGTAATATACCATGTGCTGTTTTTCCATGTGAATGCATGTGTGTGTGTGTTGTGATTTTTGTTCTCCTTTTTTCTGTCTTTTATGTTCATAAAATTTTAAAATTCACATTAATAAAACATCTTGATATCACATGCACCCTAATGGTAGTGTACCAGACTGTTCAAATGCTTGTACTCTAACTTGAATGTCATAAAACTTTATCTCAGAGCTCAAACCTCCTGATTGTTCTCCGCCGCTCTGCACAATCATTAAATCGTAATTGTTTGTCTTCTCTTGCCTTCTTTGCCGTTTGGTCCAGTGCGCCGTGTCCCCCCTCGCTTTTCCATTCCTCCGGCGGATAGCGAAATCATGCCAGGAGGGAACGTCAACATCACCTGCGTGGCGGTAGGCTCACCCATGCCATATGTGAAATGGATGCTGGGAGCAGAAGACCTGACGCCAGAGGACGACATGCCCATTGGCCGCAATGTACTAGAACTGACTGACGTACGCCAGTCCAACAATTACACGTGCGTTGCCATGTCAACGCTAGGTGTGATTGAGGCAGTGGCACAGATTATAGTTAAAGGTGAGTAGTGGAAAGGATAGGAACAAAAGAGTTATACACCAACCTTAATCGAGGGCGATTTTGCTTATGACTTTGTAATAAGGCAGAACTGCAGTGCTCTCTTTCTCTCTGTTTAACATGTATTTTTATTACAAAAGAATTAAAAAGTAAGACAGTAAAGAAACTTATTTGTATGAGAGCTCCTTTATATACAGATGTTAAAAATATGTATTGAAGAGGAAAGTAATGAGTGCATCTAATGAACACACTAAAGATGCAGTTCTGTACTATATGGACGCAGACAAATAGTCACTGAATACATTTGAAGCAGATACAAAGACAACTACATGTTTTACAGTTAATTAAAATTAAGAAGAAGCTATTATAATGGAAGCCAGAAAAAAGGTTAGTAACCAAACACTCTCCACCAAGCAGGAGCAAACAATCACAAAAAAACAATGTCACTAGCTGCAACCTCCAAACACTCACACAGCTAACTTAGTGCAAACACACAGCTAACTAGCTGCAACCACTCACATGGCACTCTGGCGCCAGAGCTCACCTTTCTCTGCCCTTAAATACCTTTAATTGCTGACGTGAGTCAGCTGTACGATAGAAAAAGGTGGCACCTAAGGCAGGAGAGATGGTAGGACACGCCCACACAGGCAACTTCAGGAGGAGGCCCTGCTAGGGCCGTAACATGGACTTATGAGATTTAGTTAGATTTGTTTTGTTATGGTTTAGATTGGAAAAGGCTCTTCTTATTGCTGTAACAGCTGTATCAGTTTGAATACTTAATTATTTCAAGAGGGTTAATTTGGTTTCAAATGCAACTCTATTCCTTGGGGAGCTGCTTTAAGCAAATGGAAATCAAAAGACAGTGTAGTGATGTGCAAATCTAAACTCAGTATTGTATGAAAAACGTGTTAAATACTGAAGCTGAGATTTTGCTGTTGTAGTTACTTTGTGAAGAATGTGCTGATTTTGAATTGAGTTCCTGTAACTCTCAGAAAAGTTGGAACAGGGGTAAGAAAGAAAATTTGTGTTTTAAGAAAGTTCTTAGGAATAACGCGTGTTGGAGTATCTTTCAGCTATTTAGGCAAATGGGTAACAGGTAGCTAACGTAATGATATACTGTATGAAAAGAGCATCCATACAGACTTTTAAAGTCTTTCAGAAGGAAAAATGGGGATTGTCATCACAAAAATTAAAAAGAAATGTTGAAATTTAAAGAGCTTGTGGTAAATCTATGTACTCAAAGGACAAGACCTAGAACAATATTGAATTACTATGATCTTCATGGCCTCAAGTGGCACTACATTAAAAACTGACCTAATGGGTTTGTGAAAATCTCTCTTTGAGCTCAATGAACAATGCTTGTCATGGTTTCTACTGTAAAGACTTCACCATGCAATGAATAAATAAACATGAAAAGTGTAACACAAAAATCCAGAAAGAGCTGCACGAGTTACACTGTATGAGTTCTGGGCCTGAACTCATGTAAGATTGTAAGACTCAGTCAAAAATATGAAATTCTTCTTTAAAAAAAATCAAGAACTGCATCCTGTACCAGTAAACTAGTCTTACTTCTGTCAGCAAGACAATACCAAGCCATGTCTATACATTAAACTAGCACAGCTTTGCAGTAAAATGCTGTTAAGTGGTCTTAAATTCATTGCGTGTTTCTCTTCAAGACAAAATATTTAGAGAATTAATTAAAAAAAATATATATGACAAAGAAGGCCCTGATCTGCTGAGCAGCTTAAATCCTATCAAGAAACACTGAGAAAACGTTGCTTGGGGCGCTTAAAAAAGAGGTGATGCACTAGAGTGCTAAACGTGTCTCTGCCCAGCTGTCTATTACAATAAACAATAAAATATGTCTCGTCTTTTTTCCACACTTCAGCTTTACCAAAGGCTCCTGGCATGCCTGTGGTGACAGAGAGAACTGCAACAAGCATCACTCTCACCTGGGATTCTGGAAACCCTGAACCCGTCTCCTACTATATCATACAGGTATGACAGACTTGTAAGCACGTAAACATTACCTACCTCACAGCACTATATGTACACAAATTGCTGAGACACACATTATACAACTCGAATTCCAAGAAACTTGGGATGTATAATGCTGTGTACATAAAACACAATCCAGTGAATTCCAGATCTCATAAACCAATATTTTCAGAACAATGCACAGAAAGCTTGAATTGAGGCATTTTATCATTTTATTAAAAATACAAAACGTGGAACAATTTCGCAATAATGTTCCTCAATGTAAAAGCGTAAAGACTCGTTATCTAGAATAAATAATATCGTTAAAGGATTTAGAAAATGTCATGTTTTCTATGTTCTGTTGTAAATAAAAAATGCTATTTATGAATTATTGCATTCTCTGCATACCCAGAGTCTTAGAGCACTAGGATTTATCAATATAAACTGTTATTATGTTGGCCTCAAGCCTACTTAGTATGGCTGCAAAGGCAGGAATCCCTGTTTCTCCCAATACTAATAACCTCCCTCGAAGTGTTCAAAGTAAATCTGGTGTCCTGTGAATACTCCCTACTGACAGTGGTAAATTCATAAAAGAGAATGAATTAATAGTACTATGGTTAACAGTAGTATTGAAATACTCACTTTCTAAATTGCAGGACTCCTGCATGAAACATGAATTGCCAAATTTCACTCTGTACATTTCAATGTAAATCTAGATGAGTAGATGCAGGTATGGTTTTACATAGTTTTGATGTATTTATGTATACAGACACAGCTGTAGCTGTTAACTCAATACAAAGTTGTTTATTGCAGCTTGAATTCAGTCTGTACTTCTTCTTCTTCCCCTTTTCATCTCTTGTTTCATCTAGCATCGCGCCAAAGGCTCAGAGGACCCCTATAAAGAGATTGATGGCATTGCTACAACACGCTATAGTGTGGGCGGCCTGAGTCCTTACTCTCACTATGACTTTCGGGTGGCAGCTGTCAACACCATTGGTCAGGGCCCCTCCAGCGAGGTGGTGGAGGCTCGCACAGCTGAGCAGGCCCCCTCCTCGCCTCCTCGCCAGGTCAGGATGATGCCTTTATTTTACAAAGTGGAAAGCAGTTTTTACAGCGATAAAAATGTTCTTTCCAAATATGGATCGAGGCTATTTTTGACTCTGAGACAGCCGTTGCTGGAGCTGTCTGTCCATCCTGTTCTATTCTCATAAAAGCTTTGAGGGAATTTCAAATTTGGTACAAGCATACATACTGGAATGATTAGAATTTGTTCAAAGGGCCATATACCAGGATTTATTTCACTAATTATTGCAAACTATGGTATACAAAAATGTGGAATTGGATAAAATATCACAGTGATGGCATTTTAGCCGAAATAAATCATCATAATTTTCTATAAAATACATGTGTCTTATATTTATATAGGGTTTTAAATCATTTACATTTGGTCAGAGACCAAATTTTTCTAAGGCTTCACCTCACATATTATACATTTTACATATCATAACATTTCATATTACATGTAGAGAGATATGGATGTAATATGGAACTTGACTAGTTAGGCATATAAATACAAATTGGTATTTCTGGTTCAATATGAGGATGCATTTATCCTCTATTTTAATGCATTTCAGTGTGTGCTGTTTTCCAGTGCTGTGACAAACTTTTCCCCCCCTTCTTGATTTCTTAGTTTTATTTTTGTTTTGTTTTTGCATATTTGTCATGTTTACATCTCTCCAATCATCAAACAACTTTTAATATTAGACAAAGATAAGCAAATACAAAATGCAGTTTTTACACAATGGTTTCATTTCTTTATGGAAAAAACATGCCAAACTTCCCAGGTTCTGCATCAAAAAAGTAATCAGTCCTCCTTTTTCAATTATTAATTAATTGTGATTAATCATGTTTTTGCAAAGAGTTCAGTTGAACTAGCCACATCCAGACCTGATTACTTCTAGGACTGCTGAATCAAGAAACCCCTTACATATCTGACACCTGTCTGACAAAATGAAGTAGGCCAAAAGATCTTTTTTTAAAGTAACACATTGTGCCACAATCTACAAACAACTCAATAATAGCTGACAAACAAAGACACTGACATCTATCAGTCTGGAAGATGTTACAAAGCCATTTGTAAGGCTTTAGGACCCCATTGAACCCTGATGTAAACCATTATTTACAAATTGAGAAAACTTGGAACAGTGGTGAACCTTCCCAGGATTGGCCAGCCTACCGAAATTACTCCAAGAGTACATCGGTGACTTATCCAGGAGGGCGCAAAAGAACCCAGAATAACATCTAAAGAACTGCCAGCTCACTTGTCTCAGTTAAGGTCAGTCTTCAAGATTCAACATGGAAAGAGATTGGGGGGGGGGAAGCATCCATGGAGGAGTTCCAAGGAAAAAACACTGCTGACCAAAAAGAACACAAACGTTTCCCAGTTGCCAAAAAGCATCTTATTGGTCTCCTAGACTTTTGGAAAAATATTCTGTGGACTGATGAATCTTCTCACAGCTGGTGTAAAACTAACACAGCATTTCAATACAAAGAACTTACCAATAGTCAAACATGGTGGTGGTAGTGCGATGGCACTTTCACACGCGCAATATCGACATGTCAACCAAAACGTACACCTTCTGTAGATGAAGGGTCTTTTCCCCCTAGACTTAAATGCGATCACTGTCCGTTTGGCAACCACATAAACTGTCCCCTGTTGCCTATTAGCAGAATCCAGGTTTAAACTTTCTCCACATTTGTGTCACTTTTGCACTTGGTGTTTAATTTTACTCTTTTTATTTGTAGGTCATAGGTCGGATGCTGAGCGCCACAACAGCAATGATCCACTGGGATGAGCCTGAGGAACCTAATGGACAGGTGGTCGGTTACAGAGTGTACTACACCTCTGACAATTCGCTGCCAGTGAACCAGGTGTGTATTCCTGTGTGTGTGGTTTGGCTTATTGTTATTGTTACTATTTATGCATAACAGATGATAACTTGTGTTGCCAAGATGTATAAGGTATGAGAGTGTATCTGTGTGCCTGCTTGCATTCATGCATTGTGTTGTGCACCGGTGTTGTGCAGTGGGAGAAGCAGATGGTGCGTGGATCCAGCTTCATCACCATCCAGGATTTGACTCCTAACAAGACTTATTACATCCGAGTGCTGGCCTTTACCTCTGTAGGAGATGGCCCCTTGTCCCAGGACCTGCAGATTATAGCCAAGACAGGAGGTAAAATAAGAGAAGCAAATGACATATAATGGTTAAGATTATGTAGTCTTAGTGTTCTTTAAACAATCCTCTTCCCCTTTAGTTCCTTCTCAACCATTAGATTTTAAGGGTGAGGCAAAGTCTGAAACCAGTATCCTGTTGTCCTGGGTGGCTCCAACGACCCAGGGTGGCCCAGATAACCAGATTACAGGATATGAACTTGTTTACCGACGAGCTGACGACACAGAAGAGGTAAAGATGGGGAGATTAAAAAAATTGTCACTAAATGGGCTGTTTTCATAAATTTATAATTTTATAGGTAAAGTTGTGGTCGGAAGTTTACCTAAACCCAGCATTGGTATGAATGTCATGATCATTTTGGACGTTGAATGTTTTCTTTGAACTGTTCAGTTTTCAGGGTGGTATGATTGTACAGAAAAGAAAACTTTAATGACTTTAAAAAACATGAATTGAGTGCACAAGTTTGAATTTAATGATTTATTTATTTCTCGAGTCCACACAGGATCAACAGGGCACGCAAACAGGCTCAATTTGAATCTTGATTCTTTTAATCATTGGTGATCGTGACTGATTACAACTGGTAGTTTCTCTTTTCCCACATAACATGGATTAGTTTCACAGCAGTTGTTGGATTGACCAATTTTTTAAAACAATGGGAAAAACGAGTAAAGAAACAGAACAATGATCCCAAACACACATCAAAACCATTTTTGAAATGTTTGATGTTACGTTTTTGGAAGGGCTTCCCAAAGCCCCAACATCAACTCTATTGAAAATTTGTGGATCAGCCAGTTCTGTCTCAGGAAACCAACCATTTCAAACAAACTCTGCTAATTCTGCCAGTTCAGCAAACAGTCACTAAAGATGTATGCTGTAAAATCAGTGCACCTGAAAAAATGAAAAGTTGAAAGAAATCATTAAAAGCTCCAAGATACCATGACATCCATGCCCTTAATGAGTGTCCCTAAAATTCTGATCACATTGGTAGGTGGATAGACAATAACAAATTCAAATACGATTGTGTAAAGTGATACTAATTTGATATCATTATTGATCTAGTTATAAAAAGTTAACTCTTGTCTTTTTGTCCCTTCAGAAAAAAGTGAGCTTTGAGCCCGCCACATCCTACCTGCTCAAGAACTTGAAGCCCTTTTCCACCTACACCTTCCAGCTAGCTGCCAAAAGCAAAAATGGAATTGGGGCATATACCAATGAAGTGTCCATTGACACACCACAGACACGTAGGTCTACCTGCACAGACTGCAGTGTGTGAAAGTGTGAAGGTGTTTGTGAGAGCGAAAGAGAAACAAGATCCAGTTTTGACAATGCAAAAGCAAATACATGTAATGCTAAATCACGTAGGTTTCTCTGCTGCAATTTTAATTAGACACATATGTGGCATTGTTGCATTGTCAAAAAGGGGCCATCGTGAATCAAGACCATAGCTGGAGCTGACCTCAGAATTGATATTTCAACAAATATATAAAAGACCAATAATTATTTCAAGAACTTAGCTTTAGTTGATGTATTTTGCATACAGTACTAAGCAATTCTTTTAAGATTGCCAGAAAAACTTCATTTGTTGGCTACCAATCTGAGGTCCGTAAGAGACTCAGTAAAACAAGGTAAGACGAGGTTGGCAGATAGACATGAGAAGTCCAACATGGACCACAGAGGCTTGTAGGCTGTAAGGACAAATTATGGGAAGGTATGTGTGTTTCAAGCTCTAGTCAGTGTTTTTGTCATTCACTCGTTTTCATTAATCAAACATTGCTACCAAACAGAAGTTGACACCCATCATTTCAGTATCTCTGTTCAACCATCTTTTAATTTCTATGGTCATTTTTCAAAAGAGCTTCAGTTCTCCAGAGTTTCTTTTTCATTTTGTGTTTCTTTGTCTTTTGCTCTCTGTCTCTCATCTGCTCAATTTCACCCCCATGGCAAACCTCACTTCTCCACTCACCTCTCCACCCACCAATAACAACTTGTACACACAACCAAATAACATTTACCCAAACAACCCCTATTGTGCCTCCTCAAAACTGGCCAATCAGTTCCTTCAGCACCTCCCCAGGACATCAAATGCACCAGTCCCAGTTCTACCAGCGTCCTGGTAAGTTGGGCACCACCACCTGTGGAGTTTCAGAACGGCATCATTACAGGATACTCCATCCAGTATGCCACTACAGAGGGCAACAAAACATCAAAAAGAATTGATGGAATTTCTCCGGAAAGTTCTCCGTATCTCCTGGAAAACCTAGAGAAATGGACTGAGTACGGCATAACCGTGAGGGCACAGACGGAAGCTGGGGATGGACCAGAAAGTTTACAGCTTCTTATCCGCACTGAGGAAGATGGTATGTTCCCAACAAAAGATACAAATAAAAATAGGATGGTCCTCCCTACTAATAGTCGCTACCTCTAACTTACTAACCAAGCAGCACCCTAAACTAACAGCAAGCTTGTTCTACTGGCCAGTAAACTCATTTATTCTGTTCTTGAGCTGCAATTTAAACGGACAATGCATTTGTGAACCACTGTCAGACCCTCCAGTGAAAACCTCCTCTTTATTTTTCCTTTGTAACCACCAGAATCTGCCAACATACAGAATCTCCCTCACCACTGCTTTCTCTTGTCAGCAGCAGTCCCCTTTTTTCCTGCAGCAGCTGGCATTATCCTCTTTTATTTTTTTGAACCAGCATCTTTTTTCCTCACCTTTCCCTTTCTTCTAAAAGCCCCTCTTTTTACTAAAAGGATTGCTGAGATTTTCCTGTCGAAAGCTAGCAATAGTCCCCTCTAACAATAACAAGGCTGTCGGTGTACCTCAATCTTTCCTCACCTTGGCTTTTCTCACCAGTAATCTGTCCTACCAAATCATTTCCAGTACCTTTACAATTATTTTGATACATCTAATGTAAACCAGTGCAGTGTCTTATTGTATCTAGAGTAATTTGTTATATTTTTGATTCCAGTACTCTTTGTGCTTGTGGGTGGGTCTGTCAAATAGATAAAGGTGGCTGGACTTTTTTCCTTCTTTTTGTATATTTTTGCTTTTTGGGGAAAGAAGTGTAGTTCTTGGCAGTACGGGAGAGCTTTTTCTTGATAACAGTATTTTCTCTTTGACTGCCTGCCACTATTTATCTGCCCCTGGCAACAAATCCTTTTCTATCTGCCATTCTTATCTTTTCTACATTTGCTTCTTATCCTCCACTGCTTTTTTCCTCCATGTTTTTCCTCAAGCGCTCTCATTTTTTTTACTATTTTGACTTTTTTTCCCTGACATCAGAGCTGTTTTAGACTTTTTGTAGGGTTGTAGTTTTTCACCTTTTTTTAGCTTTTGGCTGTTTTTGCCCCTGAAAGCATTTTTTTTTTTTTTACTAGAAAGAAACTTCACTAAAGTGAAGGCCTTTAACTGAGAGGTTTAACTACCCATCATCTGTGACCCTTGACTTCTATTCAAAAATGCATTTGTAGTTCCAAGTGGTCCTCCACGAGGGGTGGAGGCAGAAACTGTGAACGCCTCGGCTGTTAGGGTGAAATGGCGAGCCCCTGCACCTGAAAGACAGCACGGTCTGATCCGAGGCTACCAAGTCCATTATGTGAGGATGAACTACGGAGAACCTCAGGGTCAGCCATTCATCAAGGACATCCTCATAGATGACTCACAGGTAACCCGAGAATATTACCTTAATGGGTAATCTGTAAATAAGTAATCTATAAATGCAATATAAAACATTATGAGATAAATTATATTACATGGTAATGCTGATTATTAGCACAGTCAGCTCAGTTCAGCAGCACGTGGGTTTACTTGGACATATTATACAGATGTCAAAAACCACGATGTGGCCATTAAGACATTAAAGTATCTTATTTCAATTGTGCAAACACCATCTGTCATAGAAGGTGTTGTGCTGGAATTAGGACCCAAATATAGGACAATATAGGCTTTTTATTTAAGTCCAAAATAAATTAACACACGTTCAGAAACACAAAGAGAACCATAAGAAACAGCAAAGAGCAAACAGAAGAAAGGTCAGTGAGGACTAACTAGGGATTAGACTCAGATGTGTATAATCAGCACAGGGGAGGACAATCAAGTAGGGAGGAAAAAGAACACATGAGAGGACCAACTTTTTAAAGTAAAACAGGAAATGTGTAACAACTGTTAGTTAAAAAAAAAAAAAGAAGAGCAAAGAAGGACAACAAGACAGAGGCAAAGGAAGCAAAATTAACCCAACAAAGCAGGAAATGGCTAGAAGACAATTAAAACCTAAGAAGACATCAGACCAGGTAGCACTGGTGAGCCACGACATTACTATAGAACTGAAAACACTGAAGAAACTAAACATGTTAGAAAGAAAAAAAATTACAAATTTTAACTCAAATTAAATATAAACCAAGCACACAAAAAACTAACACTAGAACAGCAACTTCACAGGTATTCAGAAAACTAAATGAGAGCTAGAACTTAAATAAAATAGTGAAACTAAAGGTGAGCTTTACTGGAACAATAAAAACAAAACAGGGATCCAATATTACTAAAATAGCAGGAAACAACACTATGACAACAGAATTAGTGACTACACATTTGCTAAATAAGAAGCTAACTCTCATATCTGTCTGTATAATATCTCATACCTGCAACCAGTACGCTTAGTTTTGCATGAATACGGGAAACAAGCTGGTCCATCTTTGTGCAGGTCGGCGAATGTCAGACTTTTTCTACCCTTTAGAAACGAAAGAACCTTCAAACCCTCACCACAATTTTAAAGAATCAACAGTTATAGAGACATCAACTAAAAAGGATCCAAATTAAATTTTGCTCAAATGCACCCCCTCTGTTGTCTAAATCTCTTCACCCAGCTGTGGGCTTACTTGTATTTGAGAATCAGTGTTTTCTCCTGATTGTGCTAAGTCAACAGTCCGCAACCCGTAGCTAAACACTTAGCGAACAAACGTGAGAACAAAATCATTATTCTCATCACATGTTATGTAACTCCACTAATGTCCAAGTAGTAATAACAGCTAGTAACTCATGTTATGTGCCAGCAAAAGCAAGCAAATGTCATGTCAGCCAAAGTCCGTTGGTAAAGAAAATACCACAGTGTTAAGTATCGTACTTTACATCTTTAACATCTAAACTCAACATTAAAAATGCGCTTTTTTCAGTAAGGGTAAACTATTTTCTGACTCTTACTCTTTCGAGTAAGTGGAGCTAGCATTTGTTTCTTCTTGTTTTGTTTTCTGGTAAATGTGAGAATTTTTCCCATCGCAACTCTAAAAGTAATGTGAACACAGCCTGACTCACAGAATTCCTAAAATAAGATTTACAATCTGATAAGGTTAAACAGCCTTAATGTGTGTTATTACGTTTTATTTAAATTAAACTGGAGATTTTGTTAAATGCAGATAAAAAAAAAAGTCCTTTTGACTATTACTCATAATGTGTTTCTCTCTTCTTTTTTTTCCTCCTGCTGCTTCATCATTCAGTGGGAATACGATGACTCAACAGTATATGTGAGTAAACATTTATTTGTGCATATTATTTGATGTTAGAAAAAGAAAAAAAAGTAGATGAGTCATATTTATGAGACTGGAGCTTTAAAATTAAGTCTTTAAACGTCGTGCAAGAACACATTTCTATTTCTGTATTGCGTGTTCACCAGGAACATAGAAAAGAGAATATATTTAATAAAGGGACCTAAAAAAAACCCCCACAGATGACTGATAATATGAGTCATTTTTTGTATCACCAAAATATTCTTGTTATATATACGATTTACACACATACTAAGAAATTAAGAAAATATATGTGTTTATATGGAGACAAATCAGTTTTTAATGTCTTTGTAGGTAAACGATATTTTGAGTTAAAACATGATTTAAACAGGAGTATCCGTACATGTCTTGATATTGTTTGTGCAGAAGTGAGCTGAATAACTGCACAGTCACACTGTCAGGCACAAAGACTGTACGCTTTTGCTGTACCTCTTTGTGTTGCTTTAACCGCACCCTCCTTGAGTCTCTTTTTGTTGAGCAGTGACTGCTCATTATCCCGAGGACAAACAAAAATTAGTGGCCTTTTGTCGCTGACAATGCTTTTTGTTGTTCTGCAGGAAGTGGTGCTTGGGGACCTGAAGGCAGATACTGCCTACTCTGTATCAGTAGGGGCTTACACTGCCAAGGGCGATGGCGCTCGCAGCAAACCTGTTACTGTGTGCACCGCCCCGCCATGTAAGTGTGTCTGCACAGACCCAACCATACACAAAGACACAGAGGTTGAAATAAACGACACATGTAGTTGATTGTCTTTGAGAGTTTGGCATCACTAATGATAATTATTGCCCATTGAAATGGTCTCACACCTTGCTGTGCCACAAGAAGCCACGGGTGCTGTATTAATCGTATTGTGCAGTTTTGCTCGAGGTAATGAATAATGTGCTTTGTAATTACCGTCTAATTTTCTTTTCATTATTCTCCCCCTCTCTCCTGTTTCTTTCCTTTCCCTCGTAGTGCCCGAGAAGCCCAAACTGCTAGTGAGTGCCACTGACTCGGGTACGGCCCTGCTTCAGTGGTACCCCCCTCCCAGTCCAGCCACCCCGCTCCTGGGGTACCGCCTCACCTTCGGCCGCGTTGACGTTCTCCCTTTTACAGTGGTTGAGTTTCCCCCCAAGGAAAACCGCTACACTGCCCAGGATATCCACAAGGGTGCTAACTATGTGTTCAGACTGTCAGCCCGCAACAAGATGGGCTATGGAGAAGAGGCTGTAAAAGAGGTGACTACTCCAGAAGACGTCCCGAGTGGATATCCAGAAAATATTATCTCAGAAGAGGCGTCTGCCACCTCGCTTCAGCTGGCGTGGAAAACAGTCCCGCTGATTGAGCAAAATGGGAAAATTTTGAAATACTCGGTGCTATACAAGGATATAAACAGTCGGGGAAACGCTACAGAGGTTGTGGTGCCCACTCAAAGGTCGAGTGTTTTGTTGGAGGGTCTGAGTGCCGATACTGTGTATGATGTCAGGGTGTGTGCGTTCACAGCTGTCGGTCCTGGGCCTTACAGCCCCAGTGTCCAATTTAGGACCCAACGGCTAGACCAAGGTAGGCTCACACTCACATTCTAACGACCCATCTTCACCAGGCTCAGGATGCTAGACACACTTCCAAACAGCACATTTGAGAGTAAATCAAGCAAAGTCCCACATGAACATGAGACATCTTGTGGCTGCATCCTAAGTGTCCTTTTTCGTTGTCTTGTCACTGTAGCCTTAGACCCAACATCCTTTTCCTAAAGCAAGGTAAGAGTTTTGGGTCTTGGGCAGGAATCACAGTCCTGTGTGTTAATAAGAGCAAATAGCTAGCATGAGGCTGGTACTAGAGAATGATACGCAGGTAAGACCAGTAGGACTGGACAGTAGAGACCGTAACTGCGAATGCTGGGCCACATTAATACTCCTTTCTTTTTTTTCTTTTTTCTTTTTCTGTCCCGTAGTTTTTGCCACCAACTTCAGAGTAAAAGCATCCATGAAGAACTCTGTCCTGCTGTCCTGGGAGATCCGTGATAAGAACCCTGTCCAGCCGTTCACTGTAAGGAGATGTATATTTGGTTGTTAGTAGGTATAAAAATTAGCCGTGCCTCATGCAGTTTAACGTTTATAAGATGAAAAAGCAGGACCTTGATAAAAGCCTGAGATTAAATTCAGAATTGCATGTTTTGCAGTTGTATATGGCAGATTAATTATGAGGAATCATATTTCCAACCACTCATTATCTATGAAACTTCACTCTTCCTGTCAAGAAAAGATAATGAAGTCTGGCTCCC
Source organism: Pundamilia nyererei (assembly GCF_000239375.1). Taxonomy (NCBI): domain Eukaryota; kingdom Metazoa; phylum Chordata; class Actinopteri; order Cichliformes; family Cichlidae; genus Pundamilia; species Pundamilia nyererei. Next base: position 594,909 of record NW_005187588.1, read on the forward strand.
TAACAGACAAAGGAAGATACTGTTACTTTTATCTCACAATTGCCACAATTTATGTCAAAATCTTTTCACTCCATCTTGGAGTCATAACGTAGTTAAATGTAAATACACAGACATTTGATACATATTTACAGATTAAATATGAAGAGAAAATTCATAGAACATCAAAACCTCTCACGTCTGTGGTAAACAAATATTCATGAACTGGTATTTTTTATAACAAAATAGCATCACAACTTGATTTTCTTCATTGTCAGTGCAATCCATCCTTTGTGGTTTCTACTTCCATTGGAGGAACTGCACAATATAAGCATAATTTTATTCTAATCAGCTAAGTGTAAGGCAAAACTAGGCTTCCTATTTAGACCTCTACTGTATGTGCATTTGTGGTGTTTTCAGATCCTGTATGGGAAGGGCCAGTCTGTGGAAGTGGATGGCAAACAAACTCAGAAGCTGATCACTGGTTTGGAGCCAGACACTCAGTACTCTTTTCTGCTAACCAACCGAGCCAACAGCGCTGGGGGCCTGCAGCACCGTGTCACTACTACCACCGCTCCAGACATCCTGAAAACCAAACCTATTGTAGTGGGAAAGACTAATGCAGATGGCATGGTGACTGTGCAGCTACCGACTGTACAGACCACAGCTAAAGTCAGGTAGGAAAGACTTAAAGCATGTAGACAGAGTGGATTTGTTATCCTAAATACCAACTGTGAAAGCTTTAAATTATTACTTTGTATCAATATATCTACGGACCCTGTGAGGTCATTTTACTATGTCTCGGAGCTTACAACAAGTCTGAGAACTCCCTCAACAGGCCAAACGAATCCCCACTACTGAACATTTTACCTGCTTTTTGGCACCAATAATAAATATAGATACAAAGTCCAAATAACCATACATGTTTAAATATGCATACTGCTTCTCACAGCTATTTTCCAGAAGTCTGTCTTTCTCTGTCACTTCAGTAGTGTTTTGAGGTGGGGGGTTTTTCCACTCTTTTATTGTTTACAAGATGGTCACTCAAAATGTCAAAATAATCCAAAAACACAAACTGGATTTAAATACGTATCGATTTGGATACTATTCCCTCTTTACAAATTCTTATTGTCAGATTCAACATGAGGCCGCATACTGTATTAGTAGTTCTCTCCCAGCAGATGCCACACACTTTCAACGTACTATACTGTTTCACAGCAGCTACAACTACAGCAACATACTAATGTATATTAGTATAATGTATATCATATTGATGGTCAGATACTGCATACTCTTTTAAAGTAGAGATAACACCCAGAGTTAGATGAGAGGATCAATAGCACTTTTCTGTCACCAGCAGCCACTTAGCTTAGCTAAGCACTTGAAACAGCCTGAGTCTGTTTGTAATAGAAATTGCCAACCACTTTTTCTTATGCTCAGAAAGTAACTACAATTTTTTTTTAACTTTTCATAAAATTAATTTTCAAAGAATTGAATGGATAATAAATCTATGAAAAAATGTAAATGGCTACAATTTAGGTCCAGGTCATTTATTTAGCCCTGTTATTCAATTAAAGTTACGACTGCTCTTGTGAACAACACATTTGTACTTTTGAATTTGGCTGCATGCGTCTTCCCCACAGTTCTGTCCTCTCTCATTTTTCCTTCTACAGAGAAGCAATGTCATAATGTTGCCTCCACTATGCTTTACTATAGAGATGAAATGAGTCAGTGCATTGTGTTTGCCAGATGCTTGGAGATCTGACTTCACAGTGCACCATTTGGCAAACTCCAAGTAGGCTCTGATATGCATTTTTCAGAAGTGACTTCTGTCTTGCTTCTCTACCATGAAGGCCAGTTTAATGGAGTTCTACTTCCAGGGAGTTTCCTTCATCTTTGAAGAGCACCTTTGAAGTTCCGTTTAATGATCTTGTGGTTTTAAGTCACTTTCCAGACCAAGACTATTCCTGCTCAGTTATTCCACTTGACCTGACAACCATCCTTATGATTATCCTTGTACATGGCCTTCGTGCCCGTGGTACCACTGATAGCGTTAGAAAGTTTTATGCCCCTATCCTTTTCTGTGCTTTAAAACAATATTATAATTGCTGGCTTTAGAGTTTCTTAACTTAATGGCTTGTTTTTGTGAATTATGGGTCTTTATATAGACAGGTGTGTCCATCATGTGCCATACACATCAAGAATAAATAAAGTGTAACATCAAATGCCTCCATACTTTTGTGTCTGAAATCCTTTTAAAGTATTCTGTTAAATGTCAGAACACTGACGGTTCTTAAGAAACTGTGCAGTTTGGAGTGTGCTTCCTCAGGCCTGATCCCAGTTGCATGTTGTGTTTCAGGGGTTATTTTGTGGTAGTGGTGCCGCTGAAGAAGCAGAGAGGGGGAAAATTCTTGAATCCTTGGGAGGACCCTGACCAAATGAACCTGGATGAGGTGAGACGTGCAGCAGGCAGGAAAAATAAAAAGCTAAATAATGGTCACACTTGTTATAAGGTAATACCGATGCTGGGGGGGAATGATTATGTTAATCAGGGTGATGGGGGTAATAACTGTTAAATGCGATGCAGATTTTTTGTCTGTTGTATCAGACTTATCAGACTGTGCCTTGTTACGTGAAGGCAAACGGCCTAACCATCCATTCCTTGCTCACTCTAAACAATGCTTTCACATGCCATTTCCCATCTAATTCCACTTCCTGCCTTTTTCTAAAGACTTCACCACCTCATTATTCTGCTCTGAAAGCAATTGAGTCAATAGAGTTTTATGGCGCCTACTGTCTCAGTGGATAAATGTGGCAGCAATTCAGTTGATGAACAAATTTGGGCTAAGGTGATATTGCACTGTACAGTCCATTGTTTCTACAATAATGAGGGTTTTGTTTGGGGTAAAATTGTCAAAACTGACCTTTTTTTCTGAAGGTTTTTTTGTATGTGGGTTGGGATGGGAGGGGGGAATTTGAAGCAGACTGATGATCTGGTCATGCCCTTTGTTTGAACTTGGTGCAACCAGCATTTGCAGGTTGTTGTCCTAATTTTATGTCACGTATTTGTGTCAGACGTTTTTTTGTTTCTTTGTTTCCTTTCTGTCAATTTTCCCCATCTCCTCTAAACTCTGAACCTGCCTGCTCATTTTCTCTGTTTTGTTTTTCCTCATAGCTCCTCAGAGAGATCAACAGAACCAGCGTCAGCCGAGCCCTTCGCATCCGCAGACAGGCTAGCCAGTCAGATCCCAGGGCTTATGTCACCGCTCACTTCAAGACTCTGCCCATTGAATTCACATTAGGGGACGGCCGAAACTACGGCGACTTTCGCAACCGTCCACTGCAGAACGGACAAGACTATGTTTTCTTTGTGCTGGCGCTGCTCGACCTCTCCGAGAATGTGAGTGCAGATGCAAACACGCCCGAACAAATCTACCGTCTGGGTACACTGGTGTTTAATTTATACGTGCAACTGCTTAAACCCTTGGTCTCTTGCAGACTATGTATTCAACCAGCCCTTACTCTGATCCTGTGACATCATCATATGTGGATCCTCAACCAATTGTTGATGAGGAGGAGGGTCTTTTGTGGGTGGTGGGGCCTGTGCTGGCTGTGATCTTCATTGTCTGCATCGTCATTGCCATTCTCCTCTTCAAGAGGTAAGATCAGCACGATGGAGGAAAACAGAAATAAACGCTGTTCAGTAGTACATTTGAATGCTGACACAAAGAAAGCTGTAAACAAAAGAGATTTTGAGTTTTGCTGAATATGGAGAAAAGAATTTAAAGCTTCACATAAGTCTTTATAGTAGGGACAACAGTTATTCTGCAGGGGTTTATCCATTTCCATCACTTAATGTATCTTTTTTGTTCATTTCATGAATATTTCCTACAAGTTATCAAGCAGTGTGTGACAGAAAAAGATCCTAATCAGCAGACAGTGTCAGTTTTCTTTCAGAGATGTGCATACAGATTATTATCGTTTACATCAGTTGTCAGATCTATCATTTTGTGTGAACATCATTTATATTTCTAAATGAATAAAAAAATCAGCATTTCCTTGTTGCTTTAAAGGTTAAACCAGTGGGTTAAATGTATGGTGAAATATTTATAATTATTTATACTAATAATAGCTAAGCTTAAATTTGAGGTTTTCATAGATATGTATTTTTTTCTGTCATCATCAGTACTGTGCAAAAGTCATGAGCAATGCTTCTTCAGGCTTTCTGAAGGTCATTCACCTCTAAGGTGATTCCCAAAGAGCTATTAGCTGAACATTTTGCATATCTCATAATGGTGTACGATCTGCCCTTAAAAAAACTGAGAAAACTGGACGAGTGCACAGGTTTAAAAACATCTGAAATGATGTCTTTAAGAAATAAGAACATTTCCAGGACCTCAGAGATGCATCTGGTCCTTCAGGCGATCCATCTACTGTTTGCTGAAGCCTTATGAGAAATGGCTTCAGTTGAAGAGTGGCTGTCAAGAAGCCACTCGTAAGGAAGGAAAAGTGGAGAAAAGAACTGGACCTAAAATCAGTGGCAACGGGTCTTCTGGAGTGACAGGAATGACTGTTTTCAGCCATCTTTCGTTATAAACAGCCTCTGTCATGGTTCGGAGCTTCATTTCCGCTGGTGATGTCAAAATTGATGGAATCATGAAAACTACCATCAGCGTGACAATGACGCCCAAACACACTGCCAGTGCAACAAAAACAAACCTGGAGAGAAAAACAGACAACAGAGCACTATGAGTCATGGATTGGCCTCCCCAGAGCCCGAACGTCATTATTGACAATATTGAAGCAGCGCGGGATCCTCTTGACAGAGAATGGAACAAAAATAAAGCCAACATCCAAACAAGAGACTTGAAAGCCCTTCAAGAAGCCTGGAGAACTATTCCTGACGACTACTTAATGAAACTACAAGAAAGCTGCCTAAGAGTGTGTTTTGAGGAAAAAAGATGGCAACACCAAATAATGACTTTCAAGCTCATTAGAAGCAACGTCTGTTTTTGTCTTATATACTGAGTTTATATACTTCCAATAAATTGTTGCACCAATTTCCCATTTTTGAAGAAAACTGCAAATAAAAATAAATAAAGTATTTGCACAGTAACGCCCATTTAAAGCCAAATATAGGGAGCAGTGTTAGCTAGCATGAGAGAAAAGTGAAAGATAACATTATCACCCATTAGCACTATTCACGATAAGCTCGCCAGCCAATCTTATAGCTAGAGGTTAGTTAATGCACATGAATAATTAGTGTGACTGATGCAGCTCAGCAAAATTATTAACCTTGATGGTCATAATCTAATACTCAGTACAGCCCTAGAGTGTAACTCCTGGTGATTTCTAGCTATTCATTTCACACTTGTTCTTAAGCTGTACCATTCCAGGGCAGAGTTGCAAGGTGTTGATATGTATGTAGTGTCCTTGTGTGAAAAAGCTTTTGTGTTTAGATTTACTGTTGATCTTTATAGCTACAGGAGGTGCTGTTTTGCATATTTAAGATCATATTATTATTCCTATCCATTTAAATGAGAGGAAGAGAATGATGAGTTCAGCAATGCTTTAGTCCCTGATGTTTGTTGATTGGACACTAATGTTATTCATCCTTGTCTCTGCTTTTATCTACACGTCTGCCTACGTGGATCCAGCAAACCTGACAGGTAAACAAACACTGCTTATTACCATTTCCTCTGTCCTACGGGGACAATTTCCTTGCAAAGAATCATTTAGAAAATTGAACCCAGAAGAGTCAGGATTATTGCCGTGTGCCTTTATTGACAATATATTAACTAGAAGTATACTGGCTGAATTGTACATTTGTAATCCCCCAAGCTCACTTTATTCAGTGTGTTGGATAAAGATATGTATGGGAAGAGTGACAGCTGCACTGCATCGGCTGGTTTATGTCCATCATTTTAAGTGCATTTTAAGTAGATCAGGTTGAGGTAAATTATGTTTGTTCTTCCAGGAAAAGAGCCGAGGCTGAAGGAAGAAAGGGCAGTTTTCCCTGCAGCAAAGCGATGTCCTCCCACCATCCCACTGATCCTGTGGAGCTACGCAGAATCAACTTCCAGACTCCAGGTAGATTGGGGAGAAATATCCACACGCAAAATAAGCTATATGTGGCCAGTGTTGATGAGATTAACTGTGGTGTTGTTTCCCTTTTCAGCCTACCGTGTATCAGTGTACCGCGGTTATCGGCGTCTGTCAAGTTAGTTGGTCCTTGTCCCCCTCTTTCTTTCTTTCTCTTTCTTTTTCTGTCTTTCTAATTTTTCTACTCTTTTCCTTCTCCATATCCATGCTAACTAACCATCCATCCCGTATAGGATGAAGCTGCTTGACATTTCATCAAACGCCTCCGGAATACTTCTACTGAAAAAAAACAAAATTAAAATCATGCTAAATTTTTTATTGCCTGTGTCATAGCCTTTTTTTTAATCTTCACCAGCAGTGTGCGTATCCTCTGAAGACGTGTTATTGTGCCTCAGTAACTTTCTGAACATGCACATTGTTCCTTCTGTCTGCCTGGAGAGAAAACGGTCACTTAACCAAAAAAAAAAAAAAAGACAACACTTCCATTTGCTTCCTCCACTGTCCATGGACCGAGCACTAAACAACACCTCCTTTGAGAATCCTAACTCTTAACATTTTCCTCCAAAGGAGTTCAATTGTGTGTGTATCAAAACCGCCTCTTTTTCTGTTTCTGTGCTCGGCAGGCATGGCAAGTCACCCGCCCGTCCCCATCTCTGAGCTGGCAGATCACATTGAGCGCCTCAAGGCAAATGACAATCTCAAGTTCTCTCAAGAGTACGAGGTACGAATGCTGATTATCTGATGCACATAAACACACGCACACACTCGCATATTTATCATTGACCTGCCGTTTCTTGCTCTTGCTCAGTTCCAGTTCTGATAGCGAGCGCGAGTAGATTTAAAGCCTCGCATTGACTATACAGTTAAGTTACGTTTGGATTCGTCTCCGTCGAACGATACAAAATCGAGCGCATCTCCCTCTCTCTGCTGTCTTGTTGTTATCTATACAAATATAAGAGGAAAATTGAAATTGCAAGCTCAAAGAGAGTTTGCTTACAGCCAGATGGTTATCAAGCCCTCATTTCTACACTCTGGTGGAGAAAAGGGGAGCTAGAAATAAAGCGGCAGCCACAGAGAGCAGACTCGCCAAGAGATGCAAGAGGCAAATGTTCTCTGTAAAATAGACGCTTCTTGATTAGTTTCCTTCAACTTACAGAAGAGTTAATGTGGAACAACAACAGAAAAGCCATTTGCTTGGAGATAACAGTGTGGCTGAACTTGTCGTGCTGAACTGTGGCCCTCAAAAAACATTAGCAGAAATATTATGGCTGTGTTGCAAATAGCGCTACAATGAGCTCCACGGAGAGCTGTTAAAAGAGTAAAAATGTTTTCCTTTCCCTGCATAAAAAATGTGTTTAGGCCAAGGGCTTCTGGGTGGAGGAGACAGCATAAGGCCCTTAATTGGTTGCCGCAAAAGAGAGACAAATTGTGTGTGACAGATATATAGTACGTATATAGAGAAAGACAAGGACACATTATGCAAAAAGCAGAAAAACAGAGCAAGAATGTTTTTTGGGGGGCAGAGAGTGTTGGGAGAGAGGATAAAGGAGGATGGAGGAGACATTGAGGGAGAAGCTGTATGCAATTGTGGTGTGAGCTGGAACCACTCTGTTGAGCCTCACATTCTCTCTGCATGACTGTGTGCTTTGTTCGGTACTGAAGCTTTAACGAAGGAACAAGAGAGATGGATGGAAGAGGGACTGAGAGCGAGAGAGAGCGAGAGAGAGGCCAGAAATGATTGCGGTATAATAATCAGGCACACATGATGTCGGCTGCTCATGGAAAGCAGTCTTAAACACACACACACACAGATACGTGCACGTATCCAGTACCGTTCCTGTCCACTTTTTCCTCAACCAAACCATAATTATGTGTCGTAAAATATTCAGAATTGCTAAATTGCTCTGGCTCTCTTCTCTTCGTCCCTCTCCATTGACAGCCCTATAATGACCTCATGTCTGCCTCTCCCAGCTAACAGCAATGGTTGCTGTAATTACCCTCTAGGAACTTAATGTGTTGGTCTAACACAACCATCCCCTCTCTCCCAGGGTTATTGGTTGCGCTTTTATCGTCTTTCTCTTTTAGCTAGTTTTGAAAGTGGAAAGTCTTTCTTGAAAAGGGATATCATGGTTGCCCACGTTCCTATACAGTATCAATAATACCTTCTTAATTTTCAGTTTGTTGTTGGTTTTAACAGTGGGTTTTGCTGCAACGATCCTGCCCCGGTGCCTGTGAGCTCAGATTCTTGGAACTGTTAAAATCTTCCTGTTCTGGATGCCAATTTCTTGCACATTGAGGTTCAGTTTAAGAGATAGCGATATCGATGCCAGCAGTAAATTTTAAGTGCTAATGCTTGGTGCTTATGTGTGATTTTAGAGAATCAGCCAATGCTGTGCACGCATAAGCAGCATATCGTACCTTACAATCATACGGGGATTAAAAGTGGTATGTAGCAAGATTGTTTTTTCCTCATTGCAAGTCCTGTGAATCATTCGTGCCACGGCCATTTATCTTAATCTAATGCTTTTGACAGACTGCATGCTAGTCTCACTGTCTGAAACCCACTTGCTTTAATAATGCCAAAATATTTCTGGTAACAAAAACATGATTGAGCACAGAACAACTGTGGTAAGCCACATGAAACGATAGAACTGCAACAGCTTCTCGTTGATGTTTGTTCTTTATTTGACCTTCGCTTGCGTGTCTTGCAGTCAGTCGATCCTGGTCAACAGTTCACGTGGGAGAACTCCAACTTGGAGGTCAACAAACCAAAGAACCGCTACGCGAACGTCATTGCCTACGATCACTCCAGAGTTATACTCTCCAGCATCGAGGGTAGGACACGCTTCCGCTGTGTTTGTGTGCGTGTGTGGGTGTGCATGACCTGTTACCTCCGTCTTTATATGGCTACGGTAATGGTTTCAGGAAATGAGGCCACTCTGGTCACTTTCTCAGGGCCATTTAAGGTTTACGATTTGGTTGCAGAGTTATGGTTTGGGCTAGGCTTTAAATTGGGCATGAAGTTGTGATTCTTGAGTTTGGGTGTGGAGGCAAAGTAGTGCGTTATGTCATACTGTGCATGTGTGTATATGACTGTGTGAACTTTTGCGTGAGAGCTTCTATCCGTGAAAGATGGGATGTTAATAGTTCGAAGCTGTTCTGCACTGGCTGTTCCCATGCATCACAAACCAAGTGCTGAGCCTACGTAAACACAATTGAAAACAATCATTTTTTCCCATCTAACCAACTGCTGTGTCTTACCCCACTGTTTTACCACATCATATGACTGGTTTGGACCCGGCCTGACCAATTTAATATCTGAGGAGATAGCGTGCGATCGTGCTTTATTTAGACTGTTTACCGATTTATTCATGGTGTGCCCATTTTCCTGGATTTGGGCTTTCTGAATGGTTTAAAATGAGAAGAAACAAATAGTTCTGTACTCAGTGTGCATTTTGAAGCGCACTCACCCACCTCAGCTGGGAAAGACCCGAGGCAGAGAAACTGGCAGCTCCAATGTGGAGAGAGGGAGGCAGTGGGAGGCCAAGCCCAAACAGATGAGCCTTATCTGGGCAGAGCATGTGTGAGCAGCCCCTCCGCCCCCGCCTGTCCTGGAGCCCTGGCTGTCTGTCTTTCTTCCAGCTAAGAAAATGCAAATACTGTTGAGCATGTCCAAACACACACACACGAGCGCTTTCATGCACGCATAAACACACACAAAAAAACATATATGCCCAGATGTGGACGAGCACAAACATATACTCTCCTCGCAGCCGCTTCCATGCGTTGCTGAACGCAGACCTTCTGCCAAGCCAGCATTCCCACCAAGTGACTGGAAAGTGCGAGTGTGTGTTTTATCTGCAGATTGCTTCTGTTGTAGTCCATTGCAGTAAAGTTGTAGCGCAAAGAATTTAGGCAAGCTGTCTTTTAAAGACTGGGGTTGATAAACATATGTTAGAAGCTCTTCGTACCGTCTGTCCACATCCCATTTAAAGTAAGTTGTATAAGCATTCCTCTTGCTCCTCTGTCATTTGAGTGTGTGTGTCTGCTGTGTGTGTGTGTGTTTGCGATGTTGGCGTGGGATTTTACAACTGTATGGGACTGATTCGTGCTCGTAAAATAAGCTGCGGGAGGAGACTCGGCTGCAGGAGTTTCTTCCTGTCAGCATCCTGCTGTTTGTTCATTGATTTCAATCTGTTTAAACGTAAACTGCCATCTGAAGGCTCAAAAGGAGTTTTAGGTCCCATTTCGGCAGAATCGGGTCACAGCTGAACATACGCATGTGTGCCTGAGTGTATGTGTGTGTACTTTGGTGTTTTTGGCGTATGTGTGCATGTTTGAGCTGTGACTCAGTGATTTTTGGGATTATGGTATTAGGCCCTAGATGAGCAGGCCTGATCCTAAATCAAACACACACAGACAGTCTTTCACATCTCTCTCACACACACACACACAATCCCTTCCAGGACAAGCAGTGTCAGCCGAGTCTTACACAGAGACGGCCTTACAGTCATATTGCCATTCAAAGCGACACATCCAGAGTATACTCAGATTAGGCCCGTGATCGTCTTAGCATGTATTATAAAACAAGACGGCTGAACAATCCAACACCAAAGGCCTCTGGGCCCTGTGAAAACATTAATCTCCCTGCCATGACCTCACATGATCCTCACCCTTTATTACTTGCACATAAACCTGCCTTTATAGTAGTAGACTTGGATTATTTCAACATGGAACAGAATAAAAATCAGGTTCATCTGCAGACAGTAATTTGATGCAATCGGTGCCATGCATCATTCCCATACTCTCAGCATACAGACTTAGAATTGAGTGTTTCATCACCGCCTGTATCTTTTGCTCCCATCTGTTTTTCTGTCTTTTCCCTTATTTGCTTTTTCCATCTAATCCATTCTCCAATTCAACTTGCACACATGTGTTTCTATTCTTTTCTCCACCTTAAATAACATCCACTTTTTCTCTTATTACTCAGGTGTCCTGGGCAGTGACTACATCAACGCTAACTATATTGATGGCTACCGCCGTCAGAATGCCTATATTGCCACTCAGGGCGCCCTTCCCGAGACCTTCGGGGACTTCTGGAGGATGGTCTGGGAACAGCACACAGCCAACATCATCATGATGACCAAGCTGGAAGAGAAATCACGGGTAAGGAAATGGAATAAGGTGGGAGTGTGCACGACTGCAGAGCTGAATACAGAGAGCATCACAGAGAATGAGTACAAATACAATATTACAGACGAAGCCAAAGACTAGAGCAGGACATGATGAAGCATAAGGCTAGATGAGAAAAATTGTGGTTTTATTATTGGATTAAATGTATCAAATGTAGTATAAGAACTGGGTAAGCTCTATTGTGAGGTCCACTGCATAAAATAGGAGAAAAGTTACACGTTTGGTTAAAATTAATGAGGTTATCTATTTGTCTTTGATTATGAAGCATCTACTTTTTCACAAGCTGAAAAGAATATGATATATAGAGTTCATCTGCAACAATAATTATATTATAGCAGCCTCCATTACAGCTCAGTAATGTTCTTATAGTAGGGTAATAGTTTCATAATAACAACATAATCAGACAATAATATAATAACCAAGATATTAAGCAAGTAATACAAAGGTATTAACAATTTGTAAACTTAATATTTACATTTATTAACCAAGGATGCCAGTGAGGTAGAACTATTTGGTAGCGTTGTGGTCGCCATGTGTTAAGGTGGTAACAAGAAAATGTTTTGGCTTAAAACTTCTACTATTATTACATTATTGTGGCGATAAGCTGATAATAATACGGTAATATTGGCTGGTGTTTTCATTGGATAGCTTCAAATGAAAATTGTGTCTAAATTAGTATCCACAAAATCACAATCATTGAAACTTAAATTAAACTTTTTGTTAGTGAGATTGTGTAGGCCAACAAAAGCTGCTGTTTTATACCATATGCAATGCTGTCCAGTCACTCCGAACTGGAAGCTAATGTTCTGTGGCTGAATTAACTTTTAAAGTTTGTGGGGAAAAGAGTCGTTTTGTTGGTAATTAGTACTGAAATATTGTTAGTGAGCTCCTAAATATTTTTCAGCATTAGCAGGCATGCTGACGGACAAACATTTTTCATCATCGGTATCGTCAGTATTTTTTCTTTACATTAGAAAGCAAGTTATGTGCAACGTGCGACTAATGCATAAGCTGTCATGATGGAGGCGTGTATATATAACTGATGGTTAGAGTGACATAATGAGTGAGAAATGCAAAACAGCTAAATTACAGCTAAGGTGTTGTGGCATGTTGTGAGGAGATACAGAGAGACTAGAAAAAGACATGAGTTTTATTTTATTTCATTTTATTTTATTTGAATGCACGAGGACAATAGATTGTAGGTGGAGTGAACAGAATAGGCTAGAAGAGGAAACGCGAGGAATCGCTGGAATACAACATTTAGTGCATGACGATCAAGCTAAATGTTCTTGGGAAGTCAGAATGGGCGTGTAGTGTATCAGAGTAGAAGGCAAAAAAAATAGCGTGGATTGATGAACCAGACCTGGAGGAATTACAAGTACAGCTAAATTGGGGTAAGTAATGAATTAGAAAATAATCTGGCTTCGAGGCATTTGCTATTGTTAACAGAATGTGCACTTGAGTAAAAATTCAGTGTAATGAGAATGTCATGTCAGAGTAAAATGAACATGAATGGCTTGAGGTATGAATCATGACTGAAGTGTTAACCAATTATGTCCAAAGACCTTTTCAGAAAATTATCCTTTCTTCCCATTTGTGCTTCTTTTCCTATTAACCTGTGCCTTGTGTTAAAACGCTGTTTCCTTTTCAACTTTTTCCAACTGTCTCTGTTGTGTCTGTTTGACCCTCAGATGCCCTCTTATTTCTTCTCTAAGGCAAGATCTCTCTTTCTCTCCTTTGCTAAAATCCCTTTATAAGTACAAACTCACTTCTCATGGTTTTCTCCTTACCTTTATCCCCCGTTTTGTTATAGTTTTTCTGCTCCCTCCCCACCTCCTCTTTTTTTTTCTCCAAGCAATAGCAAATAATGCATTGGATGATAATGCAAAAATTGTATTGTAAACTGACCACATAGTTAACTAATTAAAAATGTTATTTTTTGCTTTTAATACAGTTCATAAAGAGTGCACATGAGTGTTTATGGTTTGCATGATCGCACCCACAATGGGCATTTTCCTCCACTTCCTGTCTTGTGACTGTGTAGTATATTAAGTAGTCCTTGTTTTCTGGCCACATTGTCATAAGGTTTATTTTTTGGTTGTTTTTCGGTTGGGTTTTTTGTGTTTTTTTTCCACTGCAGAGCAAGTTTGTGTTGAGCTTGTGAAGCTGTAAATTGTCAAAATTCAATAAACAGCGTTATGAAATGAAAACATTCAATTTGAAGATATTTAGCTGTTTATTATCAGCCCACTAGCTCTGCACGTACTGTTTGAGTGAGTAGTGGGCTGCTTGTTGGAGAAAATTATTTAATCTCATTTAACACCTCTCAACATTATACCATTATGTGTTTACGCATTAAGCGCACAGATGATCACAGATGGTCCCACTGTGGGAACGATGCCAGCATCCTTCCTTTTAGCACCAATCAAACCACGCTAGAACAGGGCACAGTTATGCTGCTAGCCTCATAAATCAATGGATAATATAGTCTTCACACCAGGGATTTTATTTTTTTTGCGATCCTGTTTATGCTCTGTCAGTGTGAGCCCCCCCTCCTCCTTACACAGGCAACCGTTCCTGTCCCCACAGTCTCTCAAGGTCTGGTGGGAAAACAACAGTTGAAAAGCTGTAATTACAGCCTGAACATCACGGGCCAAAACGCATAATCCCCAGTCTGGAGCAGTGGAATGCAGAGCAAGCTGAGCTGAGCTCCCTGCAGTCTTTGATGTGAGGACTGGAGGGATCAGCACATAACGTTTGGTTTGGCCTGATTCTGCCAAGCCCCCCCCTCATCTCCTCTGGGATTTTTTTTTCCTCCCTCCTCTGTGGTCTCCGAAGCCGAATCGAAGAACTACAAATATGACTGCTGGGTGCAGGGGAAATCAAAGTGTTTTGCTTGATAGGGATGCTGGGATTTTGTGTGTGCTACGATTGGTTATGTAGGGATTTGTGGGGCTGCGATGTATTAGCAACGTACAGCATCGAATATGTGAAGGATGAGTTTTCGGTATCTCTTGGCTTTTCTGAGCACTGGTGTGGATCTTTGAGAGAGCCCACCAACCTATAGCAGTTAACTAGCATGATCAAACGCCCACCCCACCCGACACAGACACACACTTACTAAAACCCCTTTTCATATGCTGGATTGTCTCTGTATGTACATTACTGTCTGATTCTCTCACTGATCTGCTTTAGCACTCCTCTCCCCCTTCTTTTCTTTTTTTTTTGTTCCCTCTACACATGCACTCAAAGTCACGTCAGCTCTTTTCTTTCTCTTTTCTTTCACCAAAATCTTTGCAAAGAAATATTCAACCTCTTCGTCTCTCACAGCTTCTCCCCTCTTCCATTTTAGGTGAAGTGCGATCAGTACTGGCCAACACGTGGCACAGAGACCTACGGCCTGATCCAGGTCACTCTGCTTGACACAGTGGAGCTGGCCACCTACTCTGTCAGGACCTTCGCTCTTTACAAGGTACTGAAACATGGCATGTATAATGGAGTGTGCGTAATTGATCTGTTCAAATATTTATACATACTTCGTTGCAGGTCTATAAACAAAATTTCATTCCCAGCATGGTTGGATAGCATATTTTTAGAGCTAGCTCTGAGAGCTCACACTATAAACCATCCTGCTGCTGTAATGAGTGATCAAACCACATCAGCGTATTAATCAGTGGCTGAAGAGAGTGCCAACTAATACACTTTCTTTATATTTGAGCAGTGTTTGCCAAAAACTATAGTGCCCTGCAGATTTCTTTTAAAATAAACTAGACTAAACCTGATAGCCTGGGCAGCTCATGACATGCTTGTTTACGTTTTTTTAATGGGATTTGTGGACATTTACAAAAATTACAGAATAACTAAGTCTTTATATTTAACCCCACGTCTAATCTGCTCAACCAGAGCGGCTCAAATGAGAAGCGTGAAGTCCGTCACTTCCAGTTTACAGCCTGGCCAGACCACGGGGTGCCTGAACATCCCACCCCCTTCCTGGCCTTCCTTCGCCGGGTCAAGGCCTGCAATCCTCCAGATGCGGGACCCATGGTTGTCCATTGCAGGTATGTGTCTGTGTATTTTCAGTTCGGCTCATCCATTCTTATTATTCACTGAACCAGAATTATTTATGATATCCATCCACAACCATAAAGGAAACAGGTCTGCTCCGTGACTGTGTGTTTGTGAGTCTGCATGAAACACTTATGCGTTATTTTGGCATTTATGAGTTAACAACATTTTCAAAAGCCTGGCAGTCGGCAAAAATCAACAAGAGTCCAAGGGTGCTTGTATAAAATAGTTCAGAGGCGCTGAAGTAAAATAAGATTGACCTGCGATTATGCAAACCCCAAACATCCTGGCTGGCTTAGACACCCACATTCCTCCCACAACAACCTCCTTCGTCTCCATCATCAGCTACCATGCTGACCCTATTTTCCATAATTAGCTTTCACAGTTGACAATATACCATTTAGGCTGGGGGTACATCTGGGTTCACAAGTTTATATTCAAATGAGCTGCTGTCTGAGCAGCAGGAGGCCAATGTGTTGGATGGAGAAGAGACTCTGGGAGCTTGTCATTACGGGCTTGGCACAGCGTTTAGCTCCAGAGCTCGAATGAAGCTTCTGTTTGCTCTTACCGGCAATCGCAGAGAAAAGAAGATAGAGCAGGGCAGTGGGAATATGGAGCAGAAACTCTCGGGAGGAAGAATTAGTGAGGTATGGATGTGGAGGAGAATGAAGGAGGGGAAGGGGGTAAGGCTGAGACAATGATGGAGAGGGAAAGGTAGCGAGGGACTGGGAGTTAGAGGAGGAGATGTGTGCAGAGTGAGAAAAAAGAAGGTGAGGTCAAATCCAGGACACAGTGAATGAAAGTGATGAATTAAAGAAAAGGAAAGATGGAGAGAAAATGGTTTCCAAGAAGAAGAAAAGGACAAATGTGAGTATGAAAAAGTGTCGGGGCTGGCGTGAGAGGGTACTTATCGAGAAGAAAAAGAGGCAGAGCGACGGGGGCGGGACGCAGCGGAGAAGGTTGGCAGGAGAGCAGCTCTTCCTAATCTTCCGTAGCAGTCAGATGGAGTATCTAACAGGATTATCAGTCAAATTTAATTATCCTGGCAAGACTCCATCATAATGTGCTTTTACATTTCAACCAACCTCTGTATCAAACAACGGACCAAATCTCATTCCACCTCGACAACGCTCCCGCGCATGCACACCGATATTCATTTAACCACATAAAGAATTTTCTATTCACTTGCACAAACTTGCTTGGTCAGGTTGTCTCACCGTTTACTAGCACAGCAAAAATGTGAAGTGTTTGGGTGGGCAGCTAACGGTATTATATTTCCGGATCGTGTGTCGATAGGGAGGATATCTTCTTAATGCCAGCGAGACAGTGTTGCTGACTCATCGCTGATGTCAATTTTTACCTGCTTTGACGGAAATATTGCTGGCTGGGATCTCGATGATAGTTAGCTGATTTAGGCAAAGCATGTTATGTTTGAGCTCTGCGGGGACAGATTTGCACCAGGTATTAGGACACAGCGCACACACTGCAGTTTATGTGAGAAAATAACCTCACTATCTGGTTCTCTTTTCCTATTTCCAGTGCTGGAGTGGGCCGCACTGGCTGTTTCATTGTGATTGATGCCATGACAGAGCGAATCAAGCATGAGAAGACCATCGACATCTACGGTCATGTCACGCTGATGCGCTCCGAGAGGAACTACATGGTGCAGACGGAAGACCAGTACATCTTCATTCACGATGCACTGCTGGAGGCGGTGACCTGCGGGAACACCGAAGTCCCTGCGAGGAACCTGTACTCCTACATCCAGAGGCTGACGCAGATTGAACCAGGAGAAAATGTCACCGGCATGGAGCTGGAGTTCAAGGTGAGGAGGATTCACTTTGTTCCCCCGAAGGCTATAAAATTAAGCCCTACAGATTTATGGTGGTTCATAAAACCGATTCATGATAATAATGTAACACTTCACTGGTTTCTGTAAGGCCGAGTTGTCTTTTTCTTGCCCTTCGCCACCTAAAAGGTTAACAGTAAGAGCCAGTGAAAGCATCTTTGAAGCACTGCAGATCTTCAGGGCCTGCTCAGAGATATCCAGCGGGATAAATCACTGTCTGAAGACTTTACCTACTGGCCATTCTGTCCATATAAAGAATAGAGCAAACGTTCATATTTCATATTTAATTCTTGACCTTGAAAGCCATAATTGACCAAAAAACAAAGTTGCACTTCAGGTCCCATGCTGAGGGTTTTCATAGGAAGATGGTTCTTACCACCAAAGCTTGGGAAGAACGTTGTCTAAAATGACATACAGAATGTTTAATTCAGGAAGCTTTGACTTTGATAGCCCCTGAGCATCTTTCCCAGGGCTGTTAGTGGTTCTTACAGTTTCAATCCCCCTCTGAGAGATTCATATAGATGGTTGGATTTGAAGGGGATTATGGGATTGCACCTTTTGAATCTAAGGTAAGAGAGTTAGCTTTTCTGAGGGTTTCTGAAAGCATCGCAGTTTGATAGGCATGCACGTAAAGACCAAATAATGTAGGCCAGAAAGTTGAAGTTTGTAATAAAATCTTAGGGGGTTGGAAGTTATAACAGCTTTTTCAAAACTTTAGGGAGCTGATTAGAATATAAAGTGAGAACAGCAAATGTAGGCATCATAAACAATCGCAGTGAGAACATAAGGGATTCAAAGTCTTGCTGGGAAGTGTTATTTTCATTATATTCTAGTTGTTATTTTGTTTACTGTGTTGTTTACCTCATGCCAGATGAGTTCTCTGCAGACCTGACTGGCCTGGCTGGGTGAAAAAGAGAGAATCAGTTGTAGCTTTACAGGTATACGTTGAAAGCAGGTGGCTTAATTTTTCCCAGGAATGGCTTGTGTCTGCTCAGACAATCAGAGGGCAAGGTAAACACAAAGTGACTCTGAGCAATCTCCCTCATCCTATGCCCCAGCTTTCCTCCCTCCCTCTAATAGGAGCGCTCCCCTCAGAATGACAATGAACTGAGCGCTCGCTGTATTGTTTTCACAGCCTTAGATTGATGTGAAACACATGGCGGGGTTGTCCCACTCACCATATTTCATCTCACTTGAACTCGCGTGGTATATCACAGCCCACCGTCTGAAAGATTACTTTCCACCTCCGTCAACAAAACACCAAAAGGTTGGAACTTCTCGTGTAAGAGAGGCGTCATGTCCCTCAAATAAAATCACAAAGTTGAAGCAAGCGTGTGAGGAAAAGGGAGAGGTGAATGTTTTCTGGCTGCTTTTGGTAATCCAACACCTTAATACGCCGTGTTTTTGTTTCCTTTCACAGAGAGTTTATTGGTGGAGTTCTCGGAGCTTGCCAGGAGGGCATGATTTTCTCCTTGGTGAAAAATATTGGCATGTATCGAAGCGGTGAAAAGCTTTGTTTTTGCCAGGCTTTATTGATAAGACCGCGTCAAATTCAAACCAAATGACATGAAGAATTACTATTGTTGATGCTGGAAACTGGGTTCAGAGTACCCAGAATGAACTGGTGAACTTGTGGTTAGTGGGGATTTTCCAGCTCAGTCTGTCTGTAAGAAAATAAGGTACTGCTGTTTCTCCCACAGCACTCCGGTAGCCGCTGATGGTAGACGTTGGGTTCATGAGACCCCATTGTTTCCCCCTGAGTCTGCGGTTTCCCTCTGCCTATTCTCTGTTTCTCTGTGTTTCTTTTTAAACCGTGTCATCCAGTGGTCGAGTGTGAGCGAGTGTACTGCATGTACTTACGGCTGCCTGTCTGCACATATCCACATATGAATGTGTGTGTTCCAGTTTTTCTTTTTCTTTTTCTTTTTTGACTGGATCAACTGTGGTTCACATGTGTGTGTTGAGACAGTGTGGGGCCTTGTGGTTTCCTGCCCCCTGACTTTTGATTTTCTCCTTCCTCTCCCTGTTCCATTCCCTACCGCTGCCCTCGTCCCCTATATCGGCCCTGCTGTGTTGATTCAGTTGAAGATGTCTGACTAAATATCCTGAGGCCTGCAGATTAAAGATGGTTTTCTAATTCCACTTGTCCAATAAAAAACCAAACCTTGTGCTTTTTAAAAGAGTACTTTTTTTTCTCTTTTACTTCCTTGCTTATCCGTCCTTTTTTATTTCGCCATCATTTCAGTGCTCTCATCAGTGCTGCTTGTAATTCTTTTTCTGTAATTTTCATCTGCACAATATTACAGCATATTTCCTTTATTTCTTATATTTCAGCGTCTGGCCAGTGCCAAGGCCCACACATCACGGTTTGTGAGTGCCAATCTGCCGTGCAACAAGTTCAAAAACCGGCTGGTGAATATCATGCCCTACGAGACCACGCGTGTGTGTCTGCAGCCAATCAGAGGAGTGGAAGGATCCGACTACATCAATGCCAGCTTCATTGATGGATACAGGTCAGTTTAACATCAGTCACTGTACAATGTTCTCACGCATGGGGAGAAATTTATTTTCATTTATACTTATCCATGTGTTTATAGGCAGCAGAAGGCCTATATAGCAACCCAGGGCCCACTGGCTGAGACCACAGAGGACTACTGGAGGATGCTGTGGGAACATAACTCCACCATTGTTGTCATGCTAACCAAACTGAGAGAAATGGGACGGGTACGGATAAATGCACTCAAACACACTCAAATGTGATACATGCATTGGTCCTGCAGGATAAAAACATATAGCTGCACTGGTTGAATGTCTTTTTAATTAGCGTATCACAGTACTGTGCAAAAGTCTTGAGCTACATGTTGGTTTTTTTCCTTTGGACATTGGCAGCTTTTCTACTCATTTTCAGTCCAGTGCTTGACCATTTCAGAGGAATGTTGAGCTACTTAACACTGACCTATGAACCGTTCAAGGATAAAAAGGAACTGAACTCAAGAGATGAACCAGTGTTGGGTCTACACAAAGCAGCTTAGCAAAGAAGCAATTTTAAATTGTAGCTTTAGGCACTTTGTTACTAACAACCCATCACAAAAACAGACAAGATTTGTTCCAATTTCTTTAGTTGAAATTACAGAAAATGCCAAAAAATTACACAGCCCATTATCATAAAATAGCTTTTTTTGCACTAACAAGGCAGCTTTCAAAGGGCTATTAACTGAAAACCTGTTAGCACCTGACAGTCATGTCCTGGAGAAATAGGAAAAAAATGCAGCAAAGACCTGACACAGGGCCTGAGAGACGCATCTGGCCCTTCAGACGACCCACCTACTGTTACCCGAAGCTTCATCAGGATGGTCTCAGTGAAATGGTTGCTGTCAAGAAGTTCCTCTTAAGGAAGGAAAAGAGAAAAAAAAGACTGTGATATGCCAAAGAGTCCCAGAGATCCATTCCTGAAGACTACTTAAAGAAATAACAACAAAGCTTGCCTAGGAGTCTTCTGGCTGTGTTGAAGAATAAAGGTGGTAATTACAAATATTGATTTTCACACGCGATAGAATGGTTAAAGATAAAAACAACAACAAAGTATTGACTGATTTCCACTCCCATTGTTAGGCTCTAGAAAGTCTCATATTTTAGACCAAAGGAACCTGAAGAGGTTACAAATAACTTCAGTTAACAACAAAAAAGCATGTCACTTCACAGAAGGAAAGCAGACCATCCTATTCGGCTATTCAGAGCCCAGAGAATTACCAGTATGGAGATGTGTAGACAAAGAATTTACAAATTCTTTGAAACTCACATTAATTAAATGTGTTTGGGCTAGCTGCAGCTTTTAAACAATAGACCCACATTTTTCCCTTGATTAAGTGCCTAAGCGTGTACTATAACATGCAGTATCACACAATATATTGTCATTTGAGCTAATTATTTTCAGTAAAAGAATATATTGAAGGGCTGACTGAATAGCAGCATAATCAGCAGCTCCATGTGTTGTTGTTGCAGAAGTTTACATCAGGAGAGGACTGAACTGTGAATAACAATGTCCTCTTAAAATGGGCAGCAGAATAGCTTTTGATGCCTGCAACAGGGGAAAAGCGAATGTTTCGTGATTAAGAATTTGCAATTTGGGGGGGAATCTATCAAAAATTTAATATAATGAATTAAATATAATAAATGTTTGGGCGTTATGAAGCATTATGCATGGCACAGTGAGAGTGATATGACTTTCAGTATTAATTCAGTGAACATAATATCTCATCTGCATTGAGATGGTCTTGAAATGAATAATGAATATCACAAGTTATGGTGACATTTCCGTTATAAATTGCCTAGAAATGGTTCTCCTCACACACTGAGTACTTTAAATATGATGCAGCGCTCTGAAGAGAAGCCTTTGTACTCTACAGGAGAAGTGTCACCAGTACTGGCCTGCAGAGCGCTCAGCCAGGTACCAGTACTTTGTGGTGGATCCCATGGCTGAGTACAACATGCCCCAGTACATCTTGAGAGAGTTCAAAGTCACTGATGCCAGGGTGAGTCGTCAGCCTGTGAGCAAGACAGACTAATTTGTACTGGCTTCCAGAATTTTCTGAGTTTCAAATTACCATATTTTCTTTCACCCAGGATGGCCAGTCACGGACAGTTCGTCAGTTCCAGTTCACAGACTGGCCCGAGCAAGGAGTGCCAAAGTCAGGAGAAGGATTTATTGATTTTATTGGCCAAGTGCATAAAACTAAAGAACAGTTTGGCCAGGACGGGCCAATTACTGTGCACTGCAGGTAAGGTCTAGGCTGCCTACAAATACCTCAACATTTCACATATTGTTCATTAAGTTGTGCAGACTCGATAAAAAAGAATACCTACAAATTCACCAGATGACCTGTGAGAGATTCTTGGAACATTTTGTTTCTGCTTGAGTAAAGACTTGGGGAATCTTTTACGTTAAATTTATTCCACTTCTCTGTTAAATATATACAGTGCTTTAATATCAGACAAAGATAAATGAAAAATGCAGTTTTTAAATAATGATTTCATTTAATAAGGGAAAAAAACAAACCTTCCTGCTTCTATGTGGAAAAAGTAGTTAAATGATAGATTAACTGTGAAAAAATCAGTTTTTTGGGAAGCTAAGTTGAGTTAAATTTCAATACCACACTCTGGCCTGATTACTCCCAGACCAGTTGAATCAAGAAATCACTTGAATAGAGCCTTTCGGACAAAGTGATGTTACTAAAAGATCTCCCAAAAAAAAAAACAACAACAACAGATGATGCCACGATCTAAAGAAACAGCTGAGATCTAAAGTCACTAACATCTATCAGTCTGAAAAGGATTACAAAGCCATTTCTTAGGCTTAGGGACTCCAGGGAACCACAGTGAAGGCCATAAATGGAGAAAACTCAGAGCAGTAGTGAACCATCCTAGGAATGACAGGGCTACCAGAATTACCATGCTGATTACCTAGAGGTCACAAAAGAACCCAGAAAAACATCTAAACAACTGTAAGCCTCACTTGCCTTAGTTTCATGATTCAAAAATAAGAAAGAGACTGGGCAAAACCCTTTTTTTTAAAGTCCATTTTGTATTTACTTGGTTTTCTTTGTCTAATATTAAAACTTCTTTGATGGTTGAAACACCTAGCTGTGACCGATATTGGAAAAAATATGAAATCAGGAAGAGGGAAATAGTTTTCACAGCACTGGACTTTTTTTCTTGCTGATACGCTAATAAAGCACCACCACCGCTTGCTGCACCACGTGTGAGCAAATATTCAGAATAACGGTTTGGCACGACTAGTAGCAAACTGAGCTAGTGCATGATGCATACATAAGGAGATGCATTTCCAGCTCTGAATACGTTTCCACCTGTGCTCCAACAGTGCTGGTGTAGGAAGGACCGGTGTGTTCATCACCCTCAGCATCGTGCTAGAGAGGATGAGGTACGAGGGAGTGGTGGATATTTTCCAGACTGTCAAGATGCTGCGCACCCAGAGACCAGCCACCGTTCAGACAGAGGTGAGCTTTCTAAACCACTTCACGTCTTCAAAGAACACTTGAATGTTCCTTTAGTCTTTCTTCTCTTCTTCACAATTCTTCTGCTTCCCTCTAGGACCAGTACCAGTTCTGCTACCGCGCCAGTCTGGAGTACCTGGGAAGCTTTGATCACTATGCAACATAAACCCAGTGGCTGTCGATCATGCGCACGTTCAACCGAGTGCATTTTTCTCATGTTATGCACAGCCAGAATAAATGCACTAGGTTGCGATGTGCAGGTATGAAGACTTTGCCACTGCATGCAGAGTGAAGGGGGACCATCGGCTTATCCGTACCTAGAAACAGCACCTCTAACTGAGCCATAGCAACCTGCTTGACAAGGGTGTTTTCCTGCCACCCTCAGCCCAAACACACCCATTGGTCAGTCTGAAGCAGCAACTTCTACCACTGTTCCAATCAGAATACTTGATCAAATATAGATTTTTTCTTTTTTTATTTGTTTCAGTGCTTTTCCGAGCACCCAGATTGCGTTTTTTGTTGTTTGGGTGTGGAACTCCACCACCAGTGTAGCATCACCAACCTAAATACGGGACCCAGCTACAGCATTTTTTTCTGTCACAGGAAATTTCGATTTTTCTATCTCGAGGACAGTTCAGAAGGAAGCTACAAATCCATCTTATGGAAACCTCGTGGACAAGAAAGAACTGGGATATCAAGCACCAGAGAATTGCCAACAGGAGCCTGAAAACACAGAGCACAGAGTATTAAAAAGACCAAGAACACGCAACTTAAAAAAAAAAAAGACACAAGAAGTGTGGGTTGTTTTTTTCTGTCTTATTTTGGAAACAGACTCTTGTTTCCTGTGAATGAAAAAGAAGACATTTCTACCATACAGTAATAAACACCACCAATTCAACCTTATGCTTCACGATTTAAGATAAGGGAAGGTTTACTGAGGTCTAAAAATGCATACTGCAAAGTAAAACATTAATTTAGTTTTCTAGAAAAAATATGTGACTATATTGTTTTTTAAAAACTGGATATTCCATATGGCACGTTCTGTTTTTCCATTCTTATAGGTTTATGATTTTGTCACCGTTGACCATACATGGGCAAAGTTGCATTTTTTTTTTCTGTGTAATCCAATGAGCTGTAGCCATTTTCTTTTTCTTTTGTTAAAGTGATACGGTACTGTTTTAAAGTGTACAATCAAATCTAGTGTGGAAAATGTTCACAGTTCTATGAAAAAAAATCGAGTGTCACTCTCCTGTATTCTCCACCCACACGTTTCGCATGCACACAGGACTCTCAGCCTCATTACTGTCTCACTTGCGACGTTTAAAGACACGAAGACGGTAATTTCTCAATTCCCGAGGGCCCGCCGGGGTACAGTATTAGCACTGCTGCTACCAGAAAGTCCCGAGAATAATCCCGCCACGTTGTTCTGCGCGTAGCCCGAAAGAAAGCTGGGCGGACCACGACTGAAGCTAGTAAACGCAGAGAGCAGACGAAATATTAGGTGTCCAAATAAGCTTCATTAAGATTTCCTAAGCAGAAAGCGAGACGAGCGAGCAGGAAAGGGATGGGAAAAGGAGAACAATTTTCTTACTGGAATGCTCACCGTTGACTTTTCTCTGTGTCTGATTCAGTGTGCAATAAGTAGATGTATTATATATTTTTGTGTCAAGTCACTAACTGCAGTTATATGCCATGATGATGATGACGGTGATGATGACGACGATAATACTGATGATGGTGCATCATTTTCCAGACACAAGGATGTTACACTTGATGTTCCCTCCACCATATAAAAGTGTTAGAGTAATAACCTCTGACCTCTTAGGAAGTCGATTTTTTTTTTTTTAATCAAGTCACATGTCCAGTAGATGATGTCATCCTTCTTTGTGTCACGGCGAGCAACGAATGATCGAAGTCATATTACAAACTGCATCTAATAAGTATTTTAATTTTAGATTTCTAGTGCCTTATATTACACGCCTATTTTGATAAAGTTACTTTAAAGGGTTTTTGTGTATTTTATGTATGCTTGTGTGAACCGAATGTGTGTGTGTGTGTGTTTTTGTTATGTTACAGTATGTGAAAAAGTATTTTATGGGATTTTTTTTGTTTTGTTTTGTTCTTTTTTTTTCTTTGTTCTTTGTTGTTGTTTTGTTGTTTTTGGCTGTGAAATTTTGAATGGAAGGGTTTGTGTAGGCTGGACAGTCATACTCACATTTTAAACCCAGCAACTGCATCATCATATCTCTTTTCATTCAAAAGAAAATAAGCATATGTTACAAGAGACTCGACTGCAGAAAAAATGTGGTTTTAAAGTAGGTTATTAGCAAGACAGACTGATCGTTTTTTTAAGGTTCTACGTCAAGCTTTCCATCTTTTCCTTACACAGGCTTTGTGGATATCCTGTCATTACGGACACTTTTCTTTTACCCGCCATGAAATTTTGGTGCAGACTTTGAGCTGGCTCGAACAAGTCATACTTGCTCGGCTGTATAGAAATCTGTAAAAGCTGAATGGCTCTTTGTCAGTCTGTGTGAAAGGAGGAGCATCAGCCCGTAAGAGGATGCTTAAGTATCCCAGCTGAAGCCATTTACCTAAAATCAGTCACAGTGGGTCATCTGTGTTCCTCATTCTGCTGTTCCGCATTTTTCCTTTTCTTTCAAAAACGAAGGCTGAGAGAAGTTCAGGTGCTACGTCTCCGCTGACACAGAACCTACAGTATATACTCATTTTTTTGTAAGCCCATTAACTCTCGGCCATATGAGGGATTGTTGACAGTTTTCCACCATCTTAAAGTAACCTTGTTGTTGTTTGTATGCATGGTACCACTTTCGAGATGCCCCTTTGGTCGCACCTGTTACGGGAAGACTTGCACTTTCTCTCTTTGTACTATGCACTAATATTTAGTATCCTGTTAACTCCGATAGCCCCGGCCTCCCCCCCTCAAAAAAAGGAGTCTTACTTGAACTCAGCAAAGATGGACCCTGCAATGCTCACACGGTTGTGTATATGTAAATAACACAAAACACAGAGAGTAATTGAAATGCATAAATAGATGACTACGTAAAAGTAAATGAATTAACTGATGATAACGGCAAAGAATGAATAGAGATTTATCAGATATACAGAGCGATATAATAAAAGGATGCACCACAAGTCACAGTTTTTATGGCACAGCAGTATGTGCAATACATCACATTGTGGATTTGTTGTACCACAAAAGAGAAGTTTCACAAAACGAAGTGTTCTATTTTACCCTGATGTATCATGTAGATGGATTAAACTGGAGTTTATAAATTGTATAAAAAAATGAAAATATGATGTGTTATTGGGATCAGTTACCTCCAATTGGTCTGTACATGTAAACCTTTTTGTTTCCGTTTTCTGCTCCGAGTCAACAAGTGCTTTTTATTTTCTTACATTGGTTCTCGGAGCGCGTGAAAACTGAAAAACAGGTCTGTATGGATTTCTGTTCTTTATCGACACAAGTTTCATTTGTTACAAATAAACTCAAGTGAAAATGACTGTTACCGCTGTCATTTTTAAATGTTGAGTCAACCTTTGAATTCAAAATTTGGGCTACAAATGAAGGTTATCTGTGATAAATCAGCAAAAACAGCAAATCTCTTGGTGTCTATGTACACGGAAATTTTAATTAACCACTTACATACAGAATCTAGTCAGAACTGCCGAGACCTGAAACAGGGATTGATATTATCTATAGATTTACGTAGCTACTGCAGGATGGTGATTTTAGTGAAAAGTGACACGAAGATCTCCAGCAGGCCACAAGTGGGAATGTGTTTGACCAAACAATCAGACTTCAAGTCAAGTCAAGTGGTTTTATTGTCATTTCAATCAGTGGTACAGTGGTACCTCACACAGGAAACAAGACAGTGTTCCTCCAAGACCATGGTGTTACATATAACAGACGATCAACACAGGACTACATGAAGTGCAAGTGTGCAAAAAACAGCAGACTGAACAAAACAATACGGACACAACAGTGCAATAGGAAGTTCATGAGGGTGACCTAAGGATCCGATGTCCTCTAGTGAGGCCTGTGCCTGGCACCCTGAATGTTGTCCTGTGCTGTTTACAGCAAGTTCACCCTGAGCACATGTGACACATGACTGTGAATAATGTTCAGCATGATCGATTGATGGGATGGGGAGGCATATTCATCATGGGGCACACAGACCTCTATAGGCTAGGCATTAGGTATTGGGATGAAATCCTCAGACACATTAACAGACCCCATGGTGGTGCTGACAGTCAGTGCCTTGGTACCACTGACCAGCCCCCACTCTCGCATGTCATAAATCCAATAGAAAACCTGTGGCTGTGGGATGTTATGTTTCGGTTCAACCACCAGCCAGGTTGGACCTCAGACTGCCCAGGAGCTCAGTCAGGTAGGAGATCCTCCATTTTCATTTCCATCTAACGATGTACCCAGCCCATATCAGTGTAGATATCCAGCATGATTTTTTTCCCCATTGAAGGCTGATGTGCTTTGAAAGTGTTCCTTTAATTATTTTGAGCAATGTGAATATGCAGCATTAAGTCCCATTCTTTTCACTAATTTATGCATAATGTGTAGATTTTATGAGATGTCTGTATAAAAAATGAATAATACACTGTGTAACTGTTGAGAACTGTTGTCAGTACTGTCTATGGGCTACAAGAAAATAAAATATTGCTTACAGGCTGTTATTCCAGGAGCAACAGAAAACCATCGACAAAACTCCACCGACAAGACTTAGCAAGCTAAGTCATAAAAACTAAATTAACAAACAGTAAAACGATTATTATTTTTTATAAATGTGAGCACCTTCAAATGGGCTCCAGCAAAAGCAGGCAGGAAATAGGTGCAGGTGAGTATTTTCTTGTACACATTTTCAGCAAAACAGCAACGCTAATAGCAACTCAATCTCCAAAAAAGGGCAAACAAAGGTGCCTTTACAGCTCATAACAAACGTGATTTTCCACAGTTTTCCCCTTCAAAACATCTTTACGCTGGCAGCAGTCAAAACAATAATATCATCGTACGTGGAGACAATTACATTTCATGTTAATACACCACTTTATTAGGTACACTTGCTCTACTGTTTGCCAACAAAAATCTACAATCAGCCAATCACATGGCAATACATCTGTTCATTTAGGCATGAAGACATGGTTTAGACCACCTGTTGAAGTTCAAACCATGCTTCAGAATGGGGAAGAAAGGTGATTCAAGCGGTGCCAGATGGCCTGGCCTGAGTATTACAGGAATTGCTGATCTACCCACCCACGATTTTCCTGGACAAGCATCTCTCTGGGGTTCATAAAGAAAAAAGCCGAAAAAGGCAAAATATCTGGCAAGCAGCAGTTCTCTGGGCCAAAATGCCTCGTTGATGCCAAAAGTGAGAGGAAGGCAGCAGTAACTGAAATAACCACTGGACAGCACCCCCTCACTCCAATATTCCACCTCTGGATTCAGACCCATTCCTGTGTCTGAGTGTGTGTGTGTGTGTGTGGGGGGGGTTATGCGACCTGTGACTGATGAAAAATACTGATCCAAGACGAAAACATGGGCGATCATCTCTTCTAGTGTTGTAATTTGCTCAGCTCTTGTAACGATTCTCTTTCACTAAGTTTGATTTATTTGATTCCTTTTGAGATGTTATATTTTGCTAGGCCAACTGTGGTGTGGTAGTTACTGTGGTTGTTGTGAAAGCTTCATTTACTGCTGGTTAATTAACTGCTTCTTTGAAATGATTCCTTTCTTATTTCCTCTTTAAACTAATGTGTTTCTTATTATGTGAATGGCACGAAGGCCT
The DNA here is from genome assembly GCF_000239375.1 of Pundamilia nyererei. Taxonomy (NCBI): domain Eukaryota; kingdom Metazoa; phylum Chordata; class Actinopteri; order Cichliformes; family Cichlidae; genus Pundamilia; species Pundamilia nyererei. Next base: position 623,927 of record NW_005187588.1, read on the forward strand.
TATCAGCCATAAGCCACTGTTGAGGCGTTTCTAAAACCAAGATAATAATAATATAGTAATTAAATCACAATATTTTACAGCAGCTTAACTTATTATGACTGCAGAGCTGAGTCTGGTGTACTAATATGGTCATTGTACAGACAGACAGCCTTTCATGCCACCCTCTGGTCATACCAAAAACATTTTACTCCCTGGCTAATGGAAAAATGTTCAGAATAGCAACATTTTTTCTCCTTTTTTCTCTCTCTTTTTTCATCTCCGTGCTTTAGATCCAGCAGTTTATCAGCAATAATGTGTTTGGATGTGCAATGAGCACTGCAGCCTCACGGGACTTTGTGCTATTCTTTTAGTCTTGTTAAAGTCATATTAGAAAACAGATTCAGGCAATAAGTGGAAAGAGCTGAAGCTGATGCTTATTCATGTCTGGCTCGTACTTCAGTATAAGCACAGAAAATAAATGAGCCTTTTTTTTTTCTGAGGAAACATTTGAGAGCTGTCTTTTGCTAAATCACCAATGTTTTAATGTTTGCCTGTGCTATGAACTATCATCTCACTTCCCCTTGTTTGGCCTTTTACATCATTACACTTATCCCCGTGCTCTCTGTTTTGCCTCTTTTGTACTGGGTTTTGCCTTCAGAACTGCCTTAATTTTTTCTGTGTTGTTTAAACATTGTTCAACTGATAGGCAAAAGAAAATATGCCCCATCCCATTACACCCCAACTACCAGCCCGAACTGGATGGATACAAGATACAAGAAAGGATCCATACTTTCACGTTGTTTGTTGCACCGTGCAAATTCGGACCCCAGTATCTGAATTTCAAGACAGAAACTCTGTAGACCTGGGAATATTCTTTTTATCATCTATTGTCCAACTTTGATGAGCTGGTGTGAGTTGTAGGTCAGTTTCCTGTTTTTGGCTGACAGGAGAGGCACCACATGTGGTCTTTGCTGCTGTAACAAAAACATGTTGTGCATTTGCAGATGTGCTTCTGCCTACCTTGGGCATTTATTTTAAGTCATTGTTGCCTTCCTATGAGCTCAAAGGTCATTCTCCACTGGCCTCTAACACCAACAAGGCATTTTTCACCAAGAGAACGGCCATTTATTTTGTCTTTCATCTTCCTCTGACCATTCTCTGTAAACCCTGGAGACGGTTGTGTGGGAAAATCCCAGCAATTTATGAAATACTCAAACCAAGCAGTCTAGCTAAAATAAACTTCCATCTTTGTGAGAGGTTAAGCAAGTGCAAATAGAGGTCTGGCTTACCTAAATAACTCTGCCCATTATCCTGTCACACTTGATAGTGTGATAGAGGAAAAGTAATTCAGCACTTCCTGACTGACTGTGAAACGTATTGTAAAGAGAAAGCACTGAGTGCATAAATTTTATTAATGCATGTTACTGAAATTCCTAAATAAGTTATAGCCAGGGCTGGACTGGGACAAAAGATCGGCCCGGGTATTGACCAGACCACCAGGTATTATAGAAAAAACCATAAAGCCTTTGAACAAAAACAAGCGTTGTTGTGACAGTGATGTACACTGTCATGTTGATATATATGTATGATTTGTATACAGTGTATCATCTTCATGCTTCCCTCTCACCAGATATCCAAACCGATATCATGACCAGCAGCTTTTACAGCTGTGGCTCCAGCGAACATCAGCTGATATTAGAAAGTAATATTAAATAAATTCAAACAACAGCTGATCAGGATTAAACGTGCTGCTGTTGTTTAGCGCGACATCCGCTGGTTTCCTCTTTCTGGCGCAAAGTGGGCAATAAACAGACAAAAGAGACGATCAGCTGATCATTGATCAGTTTCATGATTGAAGTAGCAACAGGAGAGGGAGAGGAGAGAGTGAGAGAAGAAGAGGCAGCTGTGCAGCAAAGACACAGAATAACTCCAGCTTTGTGTCTTTTATTGTTGGCTAATCCACCACCTTTCATTGTTTATACGTTACAAAAACAAGCAAACATAAAAATGAAAAATCACCATCGGCCCACCGGTATGCCCAATGGCCAGTCCAGCTGTGGTTATAGCTTAAAGTTTGAGCTGACCTGTGAGTTCTGACAGATTAGTTAGAACAATAAATAATCGAGTCATTAAGTGTGACAGATTGACATATGATGCACTAATTTTTTTTAAAGCTTTATAGTGACAACGACAACGATAACTGGCTTACAACTCAAACTATGCAAATAAGAAATGTATCTTCAATTAGATTTGAATTCTCTGTTCAAACCTTCAGTTTAACTTTTCCTCTTTATTCTCAAGAAGGATCCAAAAATTCTAATATAGCTGGCCAAAACATTAGACTCCTAACAAAGTCTACCCTGGTAAAAGGAGTAAACCTTTTCAATAGCACAGCACCCAGTGCATAACTTTGAATATTTACCAGCAGCTAAAAGGCCTGCTCGGATGTGTTTTTGTCAAAGGTTTAGAAAAAAAGTCCTACAGGACTTGAAAGAACAGCAGGGGTAGCGTGATTGGGTATAATGGGCGCACAAAAGAATGGTGTTAAAAGGATGTTTAGCTCTCTTTTTTGGCATTTTTCATCAAAGCTGACTTGTCTTCTTGCTTTGGCTTCAGTATCACAAAGAGCCATCTGAAGCTGGCTGTGACGTGGTTTCCATGGGAGTACAAAGCTTTTTGAAGCCAGTTAAGATACCGCATGGATTTCACTTTCCGTTTGCTCTGCCAAGCTGCTGGGAACACTCCGCTCCTTATCGTTCAGTGTGAGGCGCCCTTATACAGTATGTACCTGCAAGGCCTGACCCCATAGTTCAGAGTATCAGATTAAACATATGTAACCGGTACTTCTGACTTGCACTTGAAGCTTTGGTTTCTAAAAGCATTTATGAAAACCTGAACACATCAGAAAAGTTTAATATTTAAACATAATTTACTGTTATATCTTTGCAAGCATAACAAATTTAAACCACTGTGCCAAGAGGTGAGAGCATGACAAAAATAATGGTTTGAAATAAATTCAGTGATATTACTGAAGACAATAATTGATCATGTGATGACTTCCTGACATCAGCCTCTTTTCATCTACTCTGCAGTTGTGTGAAAAAGAAAGTTTCACATGGTTCTTTGCAGTCATGTGCTGGAATTAAAAGGGTAAGTAGCAGCACTTAATTGACTGTCAGCAAGTGTGAGCACCTCTGCAAAGCAGAAGTTTGCGGATCAATCTGGACAGGTTATAATGCCATTTCCGAACAATTTCAAGACGATCATTCTACTAGGAAAAAGATTATTTCCAAATGGAAAACATTCGAGGCACTCGCCAGTCTTCCTGGGAATAAATCCCAAGGTGACAGTGCAATGCTCAGAAAAATTGCAAAAAACACCAGAAGTACATCTCAGAGTGTACAGCCCTCAGTTAGCAGTATAAAAGATTAAAGAAGTATGGCTTGTTTGGAAGGGATGCCAGGACAAGGCTTCTTCTCTTTAAGAAGAACACGGCAGCACAGCTTATGTTTGCAAAGTTGCATCTGGCTTGTTTTGCAGTCACACGACCTGGGCACCCTGCAGTCTCCAAATTAACCATAAACTCCTCTGTATACCAAAGTATTCTAGAATCAAATGTGAGGCCAGCTGTCTGATAGTCTGGCCAGAAGTGGGTCATGCAATAGGGGAGGATGCCAAGCACAGCGGCAAATGTACAACAGAGTTGAAAGAAAAGAATCAAGGTGTTGCAGTTCAGAGCTCAGCCCAACTGAAATGCTGTGGTGGAACCTTAACAGAGCTGTCATAGACAAATGCACACAAACCTCAATGAAGTGAAGCAACACTGTAAAGAAGAGTGGACCAGAATTCCTCAACAACAATGTGAGAGACTGATAAAGTGATACAGGAAACAACTGCTGCAGGTTATTGTTGCTAAAGGTGCTTCTACACACATATGAATCATGGGGTGGGCTTTTTATTTTTCCCCAACTGTAGATGATTTAATGTCAGTACCTAGTGGCAATGCCCACAAACCCGTAATCTATCACTAGTTTTAAAACCTTACATTGTATACTCTAATGCATATACTATTAAACACCCAGGTATTGTTTCAGTATTTGTGTTCATAATAGCTCTGAAAAGCTTTTCAGTGGCTCCTAAACTATCATTTCTTTTGGAGTTAAAATAACTGAAAACTGAATAGAAAAACATATGTAATGTTTTATTGTTTTCCTTACAGCAGTTAGCAATAGCTTAACTATAGCAAGCCAAAAATAAATACAAATTTTAAATAATTTCAACAATGTGTTTCATTCAAGAGGGCAACAGTAGCATTTCACGTTAATTGGACGAAAAGTCCAACACAAAGCTATGGCTTCCTGTCTGTTTTTCCCCACAGGAAGTTATGAGCACGTGGTCATTTTTCTTAATGCTTTTAAACTTGAAATTACACAATTCACATATGTATTTATTTATTTTTTTATCTGTAAGGGAATTTAAAAAAAAAAAAAATGGGCAGAGAGGAAGCCATTCTTGCGTAATTGGACTCGGCCCGGCAGAAGCAGTTAAGAGACGATGCTGAACATGCAGTAAGACATGAGGAAAATACTACAGGCAAAGAACGTAAACATTGAAAATCAAAACTTAAAAGATCACCCAGAAGGCTACCGTATGTGGGCTAATTAGAAAAATCGCTTTTTGAAGTTTTCATGTACAAAGCAAAAAATGTTATTCCAAAAAAGGGTGATGTGACCATTATAAGTCACAATTAATTTCCCTGACGGTTGTGAGAGCATTAGGCAACTGAGGCAACAATGCCCTCTGTTAACCCATTCTGTAAGAGTCCAATCAAAATTCCTCCCCTGCCTGTTACACCATCCAGTCACTGATGTAAAATGTAGAAGCACACGCAAGTCAACATCCACCTAATCCACATCACCTCATTCAACCCCCCTTTACATCATTTCCTCAGAACTTTTCACAGGAAACTTGTGTGGGCAAGAGTTAAGATGTAAATAGCAATCCCCAAATCCCCAAAACTTACAAGCTCACTCACACACACACACACACATACACAAACAAGCTCCCCTCTACATCCACTGTTAACTCAGTGCATTCATTTGTCATTGATGCTTCTCCATGACTTCATTTCCCTTTGTGGCTGCGTTGCTCCCATGTGCTTTTGGCAGTTGTACGGAGGCCTGGCAGGGCCACATAGTCTTTCTGGAAGCGTGAATTTGGCGTTCTCTGTCGTTTCCTCTCCCCCTGCGTGGTGAAGAAAGCATCCTGGAAACGCATGCTCGAGGCCGTTGACTAGAAAACAAGACATCAGAAAGCACCAATGAGTAATAGCAAAATGTTCCACATGGCATGAGAATATTCTGTTTGTTTATGCCAATGAAGTTTGAAACTTATGCTTTTAAAGTTTATGTGTAAATCTTGTAAATCTAATACTTACAAGTCTGCGCTTCACCTTTTTGGGGAGGTCTTCGTCTAAGGTGTAGACATCTTCTCTTTTGGCCAGCACCTGAGAGCCGTCTTCAAACTCCACCTGAGATAAGGTGAAACCAATCAGCAGCTATCCAAGAGGTTTTAAAGAAATGTGTTGCATTTATACAGTTTTCATGCACATGCACACTCAAAATCTTGCCACCAAATTTACTGAACATTTTTGCTTAAAAAAAGCCAAAAAACCCCTCCTATTTACATTTAACTGTCTTCTAAATATTTTTTACTTAATCATCTTTGATACAGCAGTTACATATGGTGGTATCTGTAGGTTTGTTGCATTAATAATGCAGAACAGTCTAAGGAGCTGGGAAAGAAGGCAACTGGACTTCTTAAAGTTTCTTGAAGAAATTACACCTCTCATCCAAGAGGCTTCTTCAGATCTAAAACCAAATGCTGGAGTCTCCCTGGTATTTAAACCCTACTATTAATCATACGCCTTGTCACATGAGCCCAGGTGTCAAAATAGCATTTCCCTCATTGCCGAGCTTCAAAAATGGCGGTTTTGATTCTTGTGAAGGAGTCCGAGTTTGGATTCCAGCTCAGCTCAGCTGGAACTCTGGCCAAGCAGGTACTAAAAACACCTAATAGAAAATCCAAAAGAGAGCAGATGCTAGTGGCTTTTGGTTGCGGCAGATGGCCGCATCTCAGAGAGGCTGTTTCTGCTGGCATTTTCTTCCTGTTAAAAGGAGTTTTTCCTTCCCACTGTCAACAAAGCGCTAGCTCAAAGGGAGTCACATGATTTTTGAGATTTTCTCTTTTCTTTGTATTATTGTAGGTCTTTACCTTACAATAAAAAGCACCCTCAGGCAACTGGTGCTATATAAATGAAATTGAATTTAAAATTGAATGTGGTGTCATAAGCCACCCCCTCTGCTCAATGATGGTCATTCACAGTGGGAGTCCAGTTGCTTTCTATCCAAGCTCCTTAGAGTACCATGACCTGGATAGCTGAGAACCTACACAGGCATTTATATAACACAGGCTTTTTTCTGTGTGTTTTTCAGGCTACCATTATTACAGACTATAAGAGGCCACAAAGAATTTCTTTCCCCTCACTTTAACAACATTTTTGCCAGAATGCACAAGTGTGCCGTTCCACCCCTTAGCTCTAATAAAAAAAGATCAAATAAAGACCATCTTCATGTTACCTCTGCTCTTTAAACATTAACGCTGGAGTTCTTGGAAAAAAGCAGGGGCTTCATCTCTAAAATACACCTTGACAATGGAAAGTTCTTGTCCAGCCATTTTTTTCCCATCTTAATCTGACCTATATTAAACCGTCTTTGCGTCACAGGTGCATTTGTGCATAAGTAATGGTTAACACCCAGCTCGCCTAAATAAAGCTTAAATGGAAGCTGCATGAGTCTTAGCTTAGTTAATATTTCAGTGAGTTTGAATAATGCAGATTGTCACCTCCTTCTCTTCCTCCGCCACTTTTCACTTGCTCACTCTCCGTCTTTTTTCCCCCTCTCCCCATTTTCTATCTCTATGTCCAAACAGCTTTTGCTTCCTACGTCTGTCTTTTACCCTCCCGTCATCTTTAATCTCCTCTTGATCATCGTGACTTCAGCGCTTCCCTCAATCCCCCTGTCTTTTCTGTCCACACGTAGACCAGGGGACATTGACAACGTCAGCGTTGAGGGAGTTCAACAAATTTACTGCTATGCCGCTTTGACCTACAACTATGCCTGAAAGTCTATTCAGCACAACGTGGCCATTTGTTTTTCTCTCCCATGCTCACTCACTGCTGCCGTGACTGAGTAGTTTACAGATGGATCGCATGTTCAGGTACCTGGTACATGTAGGAGACGTTGGATCCCAGGTATTTGGCACTGTAGAACAGCCCATCAGGCCATTTTACTTGAACAGCTTCCCCCACTTCAGGAGCACCCAGGTTCACACAATCTCTGCTCTGAAATACAAGAGAGTAGTAGATGGTCTGTAAGTGTCTAAGTGTTTCAAAACGACAGAAGAAGTCATTCAAAGTGGGTGTCAGGATAACTGCTAAAGAGAGTAATTCCCTTTGATATATTTACCTGCTAAAAAAAACTCAAGTGGACTGACAACAGCTTTTGCTATAGTCGAGAATTTGACAGTCGAGTGCTGTTGAGATCTAAACTCAAAGCTGCATACAAAACTTCTCAGCCCAAAATAGTTGAGACACTATGGTAATGTAAAGAGCAAATGGTTTTGTTTCAGTGTTCAGACAGCAGGACCTCGTGAATGCTTTGTGCTACCGTGACACACTGAATATCCCCGAGAAACTTGTTTTCTTGTCTTCTATGTAAGGGGCTTCAACACTAGACAATCAACAAGCTTTAAGGTGTACATAGCTTTTTAACAAAACAAGCACAAGGCTTCAAAACATACACATTCAGTTATTTTGGTGTAATATACAATATCTTTGGTAGCTAGCTGAGGCTCAGGACTGAATGCTCTTAACTTTAATGTGCTCTTAAATATAGAAACACACGTTTAGCTGTCAGTTTCCATACTCCCATGGAAACCCCTGGTGTGTGATATTGTATTTTTCTCTGAAAGACCCTTTCAGAAACCCGCTGAAAGGTTTACAATGAGAAACACTAGAGCATATTTTCAAAGGAGAAAAAGAAGTTCCTCTTAACGAGGGGGATTTAAACAACTGGTTTGACCTCATACAACTACGCAGTGACCTCTTGAGTGTGCGTCTAATTAAACATATCCTCACCACTATGTCCTCGGGGTACGTGTCATTAGAGAAAGAGCCATCATCAAACATGACCTCGTAGAACGTCTGGGAGGTGATCTGCGTGACCTTGGAGCTGTAGTAGCGCAGGTTCTTGTGTTTGGAGATCACCGTCTGGCCAAGTGAGATAGAAGCTTGGTTTGCTTGCTGCTTCTAGTGTAGACAGAGAGTAGCAATTAGACTAATGTATGGCAATACAGAGTAAAGTCAAACTAAATTCCACTGGGGTACAGCAATGTTATATAATAAGTGACAACTGAAATGTTCTGTTAGATTTATTTGCATTATAAAAGGCTCTGATACCCAAATCTCTGCTTTTAATACAATCAGAGTTATAGATCTGTCTCTCAAGTCATCTTGACAGCTTCTTGTACCGAGGTACAACTTTTACTTTTAATTAAGCTCAGTACGAACAGAGTATGGTTGTTATCTTTGCATTTAGAAGGGAAGAAATTGCACCATGCAAGTTAGTTGCAGCATAGTGAAGACAAACCTTAAATTAGTGTGAGTTTAAGTGTAAGTTGGGCATCAGCTCTAACAAGACCCCAAAGAAAACTTTTCTTCAGTACCAGCACAAAGAACTCATTTGTGAAAGTACATCCTTGACATTTTAGATACTGGCATTCACTCACACCACTGTGGCACAGTGCAAATGTATGCTGCGCTCACTTAAAGCGGGAACTTTCTAAAACAGCAATTAGTCTTCTAAACGAGCAGTTAATTCTGTACGGCTGTTCCAGTAGAATAACTGTTAAATAACTGAACTCAATAATAATGATCTGTTGTGTCTTAAGCTGGTTTATCCATAAAAATAAAAAAATGCCCAAAACTAAAACAAAAAACATCTCCCCCCCCCCCCAAAAAACAAAGACAAAAAGCATAACAAAAAAAAAAAACACATAACTAAACAGACTTACTGCACACTTTTCTCCTCCTTTTCTAGCATAATGTTGCACTACTAACCGCACTGTCATGGACAATGTTTCAGTTTATACGTTTAATTCAGTTACCAGCATTATTATAGATGATGCAAGTGAACAAAGCAACGAGCTGAACTTGAACCTACAAGTGACTGCAGTAAATACTTAACGTCAAACTACATTTACTACCGCAATTCCCCCCAAAAACAAAAAATGCTGCTGGAACGCCGTTTAAAATGTGACTATAACCAGAATGATTTACCAAATGTCACGTGGCTCATGTTCACATACGGCTTCTTCTTGCATGATAGAGCTTTAGCGTGCATTTATAGATGGCCCAATGACTGTGTTCACAGACAATGATTTCTGACAGCAGTGTTTCCATGACAGAAACATTTCTGTTTTAAATGAAGTGCCATCTGAGGGACCAAACATCAGCGGCATCCAACATAATCTGATTTTTCAGCCCTGTCCATTGTCCACAGAGATTTCTCCAGATTCTTTAAATATTTTGGTATTATGAACTATAGAGGATTATTCCGTAATTGTTCCACAAATTATAAACATCGTTTTTAGCAATGCTCTTTTTATTCCCCATCATGCGGCTAACCAGCTGCCAATTGACGTAATTAGTTGCAAATTGTTCATCCAGCTCCTTCTTTTCAGCACCTTTTACTTTTCCAACCTTTTGTTGCCCCTTGCACCAGTTTTAAGAGATTGTTTAGAGTGCTGCTGCTCTCAAATTCAAAATGAGCTGCTATTTTTCATGAAATATTACCATGTCTTAAGTTTTAACATTTCATATGTTTTCTTTATTCTATTGTGAACGAAATATAAACTTTTGAGTTTTTTTAATCACTTCATTCTGTTTTTATTTACATTTTACACAGCATCCCAATTTTGGGGGAAGTCCACAAGTTCAATTTTATTTGGGGTCAAATGAGAATATGTTGTGCAGAGCAGCAGTTTGTAAAGTGGGGACATTAGTTTACTATCTTACGCTTTATTTGTTTCAACTGAAACAAAATATTGAATGATTTATTATGAGCTTGTTTGTATTAAAATACAGAACATGTACATTAGAGAAGGAGGAGATCCCACGCTAACACAGTATAAAGTGTAAGGATTTTCCTGGTGTTGCAGAGACATTCACATCAGAAATAAAAGTAATCCATTGGATCTTCATCTTCTTTTATGCCAAGAGTAAATGAACATGCTTATGTTCATTCTTGCAGCCAACAACAGAACATTTGGTGTGCTTCATTAATAGAATATAGAGTTAGAGTTGGCAGAAAAAGGCTCTAGCAGGGAAATAGTAGTTGTTCATTCTTTGTTTGAGTGCAAACAAGCCACTGTGCACGCATCACGCCGATGTGTTGTTACACAGTGCCCTGTATAAGTTATGGAAGAAAGACTCGACTACAAACAATTCAGGCAGTTCAGCTGTAGTATTTGCAACAGGTAAAACAGAGACAAAGGCATAACATAAAGGGGCCCCTTTAACAAGCCGTTTTCAATTATCTGGCGAGTAGTCATTTGTGCCACTTCCTTAATTACATTAACACAAATTATTAAGTGCTTATAATTGAGTCAGTTATTTCAAGCGTGTCAAAAACAATAATATGTCTATTTATTCCGGGCACTTGTTCAGATCAGCTGTAGCAAACACCTGTCCTATAACTTACAGCTGACGAACTCCGCGACTGGTGTCTATGGCAGGTGATTGACACAACATACGGCCAATCATCAGGCTCCATGATAACACCGGCAGCATGGGCACAGGTCACATGAAAGGAGGTGGGACACCGGCCACATGAGCACTGGATACAAGCCCCTGAGTGCCGCTTTCCCGCACAGCGTTTACGACAATAGATGCACTTCTGTAAACACATAAGGACCAGACCAAACTGTCAATAGGCCTGAATTAACTTAGGTTGTACACGAAAAGCTGGGAAAATGTTATTACTGCAAAGGGATTATAAAAACAATTGAGAGACGCCAAGAACCAAAAAATGGCCAGTGGTCTAGAACGATCAGCAGCTGCTTTTAGACAAACCAAAGGTGTTTTTAGACTGTATCCAGCTTGTTTTGTTTCAATATAACTAGATTTAAAATGCTGTCAAAGTGTTCTTCAAAAAAAAATTTTTAAACAATAAGCATGTTCTTTAAGTACGTCTTTACCAAAATGTTTTCAAGCCTTACTGGAAATTATCCAAAACAATATACACAACGAATAAATAAAATCTCTAGCCTTATCGTTCCAACAGGAATATTTGTCCTCTATATCGTTATGGCTTGCGTTCTAAAGACACATAAAAACAACAGCTGGGCCGCCACTCTTGGCTTTTAGAATATATGGTCTTTTTAAAAGCATGTTGCTAACAGTTTAATAACACTAAAGTATGAATAAGATGGCCAAGCTCATCGTGACCAAGAAAACTTGATGGTTGCAGTGATTGCATTGAATTTTTTTGCTGTTGGAAACTGATTGCAAGTACATGTTGTGAAAAACTTGTTGCCCAGAGGTCAAGGATGCAACACCCTCAACTTGTGGACAACACAAGATAATTGCACAGGTCGCATTGTGGGAGGCAACAATCCCAGTACAGCTCAGACTGACTGCAATCACTCTCAGACAGATTAGCAAAGGATTCCAAAAAACTACCATCTAATTTATAATTGCAGACGGGGACTCAACTCAACTGGTTGCCAGCTGATTTATTTTCTAGTTATATTCTTATATAAAAGCAATGTCACTGAGTATCTTTATATCATTTTGCAAATTAATGTCACTATTTGTGAAAGAATTACTGAAACAGTGTCAAAACTGATGTTCTAGCTGGACTCTGAATTTAAATAGTTCATTTCTGTATATGTAGACAGCAATAGATTTGCGATTTTCACCAGTGTATCAGTAAAATGCTGTATTATCCATGACAGACTGGATGTAACAGCCATTCAGTTGCAGTCTGGCACCAGACTTACTCCATCTTCCTGTTGCTTTATCACCATCCTGACCAAAGTTACTTTGAAGAAATGAATGAAAAGACCAAAACAGCTCTGTGTTGGTTTATATTAACAAAGATTTCTTGATCAGTACCCAGGACAAGTAACATATCATCTATATAACAGTAGTTTCCAACAGCAGCTGCTGACTCATACTGGACCGTCATATCGGATATCTCCACGACACCACTTTTGGATCTTGGCACTGCTGACATCAGTTTGATGAACGATGAACAACGATCAAACTTTTTGGTTAATTAGTACATTTGTTGTTGTTGTTTTTATATAGAAAATCAAAAGACACTGATAGAAAACATGAAATACTGTGCTTCCAGAGATGAAAGGAGGAAGTTGTGATGGACAGCAACATCCTACAGACACTTAGAGTGGCTGATTTGCTCTGTATAACAAAAAGGGCAGACTGAAGATATTATTTACACAAAAGGGAAAATCATTTTACCCCAAGGGTAATAAATAAATAAAAATTCACACTGTAAATGGAAGCCCTTCAGTCGGATGTTCTCCTTTTTAAATTTCAAATGCAAACTACTGCACAATACACCTACTCCCAGTGACTGCCTTTATTGCTGTGGAGGAAACCTGACCTTACTCACTAAAGCACCCATGTCTGGTGTAAAATAAAAAAAATAAAATAAAGTAATTTAACATTTGCATTTCCACTCCAGACTTTAAAGGTTGGCTAGGAAAAACCGCAAATTAGTGACAATAGACCGCTAAGTGAATCACCGCTCAGCTGTGCCGTGAACCTCTAACATAATTTAAAGCCAATATGTGCTCCAAAAAATTTATATCTGTGAAATCTGCTGTTATTGGATACGGTAGTGTAAACAAGTCATTGATAGCAGAAAATAAAATGAGAGACCCCAGTTTAATAGTCAACAGAAACATGTTATTGGACTGCTGCAATACAAAGAAACCCTCAACTTAAGCCAATCAGATGACATCATTTACTCTTTCCACAAATAAAAAGTGCTTCAATCTGTATGTTGTGGTATTTTCTTTCCTCGTTTAAGCTCTGTGAAGAGTACACAACTGCACACTGGCGAGCATAATACACATACACATCCTACACACAAACACTGCCATGCATCCATGCACAAACACACTTGAAGCGAAATTTTGTAAAAGACTATCTCTCGGGTTTCTGCACTAAACAGCCCATCAAGTCAGTTCCCTCTACTGTGGCATCTCTCTTGTCTGTCCTCTCCAACGAAAGGGAAAATATGACGACATGCCTCCCATTATAACCCCACTCGCTCCCTCTTCCTCTTTCACCCCCTTTGCATGCCTTCCATCTCACTCCATTTTCTCTAGTCTGCTCTTAATAAAACACCCATCTACGCTCTCTTCTTCGCTTCCCTGCCCTGGCTTCTGTCTTTGCAGCTTGGTTTCACATCTTACTGAAAGTAATTTATTCATTAATCTAATTCCCCGGAAATCCATGCTATAATATCGACATGTAATACGTCTATATGCAGACACGTTCCAGTGCCTCAGTGAGTTTAAGTGGGAATTAGCTGGTTTTTTAATATCTATTTCTATAAAAGGTTCCAAATTACCATATCATTGCTATATCTTGTGCATAATATTGTTGTTTACATATTGTTTAAACAGCACGTGTTGAAATATTAAGAAAATACAATATCAAAAGCACCTTATGACAGTTTAATTCCCCTGTGTATATTTCTATATAATAGGATGTGATGATGCCCAGAAACAAGAGGGAAGGCATCTGAGAGGTAAATAAGAAGGTGACGCTGCGCAAGTACGAACCTTTCTTAAAGTCTCTGTCCTTATCAGCTAAGCCACTGCCCTTTGTTCATTTATTTGAACAAATCAATAACTGATCTAATTAGTTGGCTCAGCATTAATTAAATTTAACCTCTACAGCAGGGCTGGCTTCGTCTTTACAATTATCAGCTTAGCCCTCTTAATGCAGATATCAGTTGGGGATCAGTAGGTATTGTGTATAGTGAGAGACTACCCTCTTTTCCTCTTGTGAAGAAAACCAAAAGGCAATATAAATGCTGTTTTTAAAATGGGATGAGAATCCTAAGTTTATCCTCCCCCACCCCCCTAATAATGAAGTTTCTTGTCCTTTCTGTTCCTGAGCTGAGGGAGAAGCAGTCAGTGCTTTTCTCGGTGACTAACTTGGCCTACATTTCGTAAAGCCTTTTCCCATACCTCCTACATTATGGACAGCACTGCACAGATGAACTGGCCCGACTGTCTAGTCCACTTATTGAGGCCAGCATAACAAGATTCTAGCTGGCATGCACTGTGTGCAAAATCTGTGTTCGTATTTCTGCAAATGAGCACTTATGTACATATATTGGCAGGGGAGGGGACAAAATAAAATAATGCCAATTAGATCACAAAGTAATATAAACATGTAAGAATAATTGTATGTTTTAATGCGTGTGTGAACTTCGCCAATTTCTCCCCTGTGACTTCTGCAGTGTGTATTCGGGTGCCTGTGTTGAGCCATGCGTTAAGAACATTCCCACAGTAAATTATGAATGTGTATGTGTGCACATCGGTGTGCGTGTGTTGTATGATAGTAAATTATGAATGTACTGAGCTGCTGCAGGGGCAACGGGTCCAATGCGAACTTCAGAACACGTGGCTCGGGGATTGAATCTACAAATGACAACGCAGACAAAACAGAAAGGTAGTCTGTACGCCATCCTTGAAACTTTGAGAGAAAGTCTGCATCACAGGCGCACACTTTCTACTGGTGTACATGTGAAGGACATATTGGTTATTCATGCACACTGTGTGATAAAGCATTTAACATCTAAAGCAAGGAAGTGCCACTTCCTCTAAAAGGAATTTAGGTCCTTCATATACTTATATTTTGGCCATCACATAGGTCATGTCAGAGGCTTTTATGAGCACCCTGCCTCTTCCCCGTCTGGACTATAATTTTCATTTTGTTCAGATTTCAGCCTGCGGATATGGAAACTGACTTTGTGGTTTGTGCTTTCATATCCAAATGAGCTTAATTTCAATGTGGTGTGAGAAGATATGAACCATATCCCTGTAAATACCCTATGGGTAATGTCACTGTGTCCACAGAGTTAGCATCCCATTCAGTGTCAGCGCAGCAATATTCCTTGAACTATTTTTGGGTAAGCAGTCATGTATAAACCTAAATATGCTGGTTCCCTGTGGTGAAGTATGACATTTTAGTTATAACTGAAGTCTATTCACTCAGATGTCGTTTTCTGAGGGACTGATAACTAAACTCAAACTGGATATCATTGTGTTACGCTGAAAAGTCTTCTTACCATTTCTTTAATTTGGAAGTGGAGGTACTTCCAAATTTCCCCTGACTGCAACCTCCAGCAACCAGGTATAGAAAACACACCTTTCCCAAGTGACTGGTGGTTAGCAGGGGGTCACTGACGCGTTTCTAGGCTGGCATGGCCGAGGCTTTAGGAATCAATTTCAATGTAGCTGCCAGCAACCTCCAGCAACCACGTGCAATGTTATCAGGGAATACCTCTTTTTCCCTCATGACCAGAGGTTGCCAGATGGTTGCTGACAGGTCTCTAGGCCTTTGTATCCGAGGCCTATACTACCTTTTTCACAACCCTTCTTAGAAGCCCAGATCTGTCCAGTTCATCTGTGCATTTGCAGTTTGACTATGGACAAAAATGAACTTCATTTTATGTCGGGGGACAAATGAGATCTAGTTCTCTGGCTATGAGCTAGAAACCCCTGAGACCTGATTCATCTTCCTTTTTTTCTTCTAAATACCATTCATGGTGTTGTATATTCTTCCTTTTTTGTGACTGTGAAGGCATGGACTTTTACTGTAACATCCTCAGGCCATCGCAGCTGTGCTGTGCTGTAACGAAAGCTCAAAACAAGACTTCCATCTCTGTGATCCATCTTATGTGAGGATGTGCTTCTCCAACACTTTGCTTTCTGCTGACTTATCACAGTGCCTGCAGCAGAAAGCTAAGTATAGTGGCAACATGTCAGGTCTGCTGAGACGCACTGCAGCTCCCTCATTAAACAAACACATACACACTTAATAAATGCACAAGCACATGCACATGCACTCAGGGAGGCAGACATACACCTGCACACATATAGACAAACATCAGCACACAGAGTCTTACACACTTACACACACACACACACACACACACACACACATACAAACCCCCCCACTCCCACCCACCAGTGGTTAATTATCTAGCTTTGATTGCGGGCATGTTCGTCTCACATTGTTAATTAGAACTGTGAACACTTCATTAATTAGACCAGGACAGTCCTCAAGGAGTGTGTGTGGTGTGCGGGTGTGTGTCTGTGTGTTCTCACCAGTTTATATCGCTGCATGGGGATCCTGCTGGTGTCGATGGGACTCCTCTTGGATTCATTGCTGAACCTCGCCTCTGGCAATGCTACTGCACACATCACGTGAGCCCATCTATACACACATATACACACAAACAAATTAATACATTGTGATGATTAAGATACCCAGACAATTCATTTGGCTGAGCTCTAGAGATGAGGGATAAGTGTGCAGAGCTAATCGCAGAACAAAAGCTCGTCTCACTTGTCGTTTTGGGTTTTCTTTAGAGCGCCACCTCTGAGGTTGCAGAGACAGCATTCCTGGGAAAAGAGAAAAATGAGTGAGAAAGACGAAATGCAGATATTTTTCTTCTAGTCACCAAAATCTATACACGTGCCACAGAGGAAGATATTTCTGCTTATTAAATAGTCAGAAAGAAGAAAAAATTAGTTGTCTTTATTGTATACAGTGATCACACTGCAGTGTGTCAACTACCACATATGAATATGGTCATCTATATTTTTAAGATATTACTGACTGTTCTGACTAGGGTCAGATCTTTGGGTGAGCCATCATCATCAGCTATAACGTATAATCATTTTAACACTAGTTCACATTAAAATTTTAGGATAGCACTGCTATTCTCCTTATACACCACAGTCATACTTGAATCAAAGGTATAAAATTGTCTTACTGCTGTAAAGTTTCCCTCGGTACAGCGATCACATGACCATTGTTCACTGATGTCGTCTGCAGAAACACCGTAACAACCTAAAGTAAGAAGGGATGGATCAAAAATCTGTAGCAAAAATACTCACTGACTCCTCAAATGCTATTAAACTGTTGTGTCAATGGGTTGGGAGAGAAACAGCAGACTTGACAGTAAATGGCAAGATAATTTTATGTTATTAAGGAAACAAAATGTCACAACAAAAGACAGAGTTGGTGTACAATTCATCGTTGTTTACGAAGGCGTCCGTCTGTGTGGGTTTATCTCATATTAACGTGTGTCATAGCACGCTGTCATTTTAGACACTTCACAGCAGCAACTTTGCTTTTTGGTCTGAGTCCTCGCGTCCAAATGTTTTTCCAAAATAAAAAATGGCCTTGAACAGAAAAACACTGGGATTTCATTTAGTAAAACAAACGTGATCTTATTCAAAGCTGGCAGCTGATTACAATCCATGAGCTAGACGCTTTAGACACGTAGGTTGGGAATTTTTATTTGAAAAAACACACTTGAAGTCTGTATATGTGTGCATGTCACTATTCTTTTCCTGCATTATCCATCAGAAAACCAAAAATAAAATCTAAGCCCACCTCTGTTTCCGTTCCAGAGTTCAAATAACAGAACGGGCAGAAAGCTACATCAACATGTACTTATTGTTGGGGCTCGAAACCGAACTTGTGGCTTTTTCATCAGTGTCAAATGACATACACTTCATCTCTAACTCCCACCCCACCAGACTTACAGACACACACACAATAAATGCACAACATCCTAGACCAAGCAGACTAAAAATATGGCAAAGTGAACGTTAGTAAGAGTGACTCAAACTGACTGAAAGCTGGGCATACTGCTGTCTAAGTCTTTTAAAAGTAGCTGCGTTTGCGCGCGCGTCTGTGTACACGCGTGCGTAAGGCCGGCTGGAGGCTTAAGATATCGAAATGTGCATGATTGGGACAGAGATCCGTGTGAATGAGGGATTACGACAATGCACAATGTATCGTGTCTGAGTAGCCTGGAAAAGAAAAGCTCCAGGGATTTTTTCTTCCCTTTTTTAAGAAAATGTGTGAGAGCTTGTTACTGGCTTGGGGATTTTGAACAGGAACTGTGTGTGGCGGAAACAGAGGATTCACCCCCAGTCTGACGAGGGAAATAAAATACTCCAAACCACAAAGAAAGGGGGGAGAAAGGGAAACAGAGAGAGGGTGGAACATACAGAAGAAATGAGTCAGGATTTAAACCCACTGACCCTCTAATAATGACATCAGTAACACAAGCACAACATGTGAAAACGAAGAATGTCGCCTGGTGGTAAGTGGTAAACAGATGGCATGAAGTTTAAAAACTATACACATCAGTTTGTATCTTCTACCCCCCTCCTCTCACACAAAAAAAACTCAAATATATGTGCTACTGTTGCCTTGTGCATACATACTTGCATGGACCTGCAAGCAACAGCTCTGGCAGTAGAGCAGAGGGGAGGTGCCGTCTTCCTGCAGCAGTGGGTTAGTGGGAGTAGGGGGGCAATTCTCCTCCCGAAAAGAAAAGCAGATCTCTGGGATCAGGGGCTTGCTTCTCCTAAACCCTCCACCATGAGGTGAGGGACCCTCCATTGGAGATGAAGATTGGAAGGTGTCTTTAGCTACCATAGGCTTATTATCCTCTGCTTTGTCTTCCGCCTAGGGGAGGAAGAGACTGTAATTTTCATGTATAAAAACCTCTGACAGACGAAAAACTCAAAATTGTCTCTCCAGACTGAACTTTAACTACATTTAGAGCTGGAAATGTGCTGAAAAGCTGCAATTATCAGTAAAGCGGTTGGATTTAAAAAAAAAAAAAGAAAGAAAAAAAAAGACATATGAGCTCAACACAGGATAAGAACCACTGACCAGTGCAATACTGAAACAACCTCTAATTGGAGTAGCAAAAATGCTAGCCAAATGAGGCAAATGATGTAAACACAGAATGAAATGTGATCTTTCAACATTCTCAAGAGAAGAAAGTTGCAATGCGCACTCAATTTACACCAGTGGAACTGTGCATGTTTTAAAGACAATCATCTCCCAATTTGTGCTGACCTCCCCTTTACCTGATAGTAGGGCATGAAAAGTGTGCACACTGCACAGTACGGCTGCATGGTGGCTGCATGAGCATTGTACTCCCTCTCTGTTGAGAAGCAGCTCTTTTTGTTCTGCCACAGGTAGACAAGCGGCTTTGCCCACGCTTCCATTTCCTGCCCCTCTTCTTCTGCCAAGCTTGCTTCAGGTGGCTCTAAATGGAGACGAAATAAAGCCTTACTTACTCTGTAATCACTCATCTATTCAAACGGTGGTTTCTTTTACTGGGGCGCAGACAATGATTCATGCAATTCCAACCACGAATCTCTTGCCTGGTAGTTTGTTAATTAAGCCTTTTCTGAATGTGAAATAATCATCTGGCCAGAATATCAAAAAACGCAACACAAAGTGAATTCTGCAGCATTTTCTGCACAGAATCGCTGCAGAAGTCAGAGCTAATCCAGCCGCTGTGGTGACAATTTCCTCCAGTGACTTTAAAAACATTTTCACGGAATAGACGCCTGTCAGTTTCCAAATTTGCTCAAAAATAATTAAGCACTCTCATGATCATAAAACAGGCTTCTCACAGCCATGGTCATTTCTTACTCGCAGATAAACAACTACAACGGCTGCTGAATTATTCATCCTTTCTCACAACTACAGAGATGATAAATGTGACTGTGTGTGTATATGCACATTAGTGGTTGTTAATGGAGGCCCCCCTCCCCCACCCCATTAAAACCATGAAAACAAATAGAATATCTATCACTAGATCATTTTACTGTGGTAGGCCCGAGAATTAAATGTGTTTGGTTTATGTGTGCATTGACGTCAAAAGAATCATTTCGGAGGGACATAAAATTTGAAAAATGAGGAGGGGAAGTATGGACCACAGGGTGGAATGGCTCACTGTGGAAAAACACAAATTTTACCTGAGTGTACTTTATATTTGTCAAGACTGTTGTTCATGCTGCTAACAGAGTCAGTTCTATTACTTCTGAGTATATTGTGTTAGAAATACAAACTTTTACAAAGTATGCGTTATTGTTTTTGGACTACAAAACGGATTAACATCTAAATGTTGTGATGATTGCATTCTTGTTCGCTCCAGTGCAACCAAAAAGAAGTCTAACGATCATGGGTTCTGGCCCGGTGCCACCCACCATGCAGTACTAACCACAACAGGAAATGTCCCTGGGTTTTTTATTGAAATAAGCTTGACTCTTGGCTTATACTGTGTGCATGTGTCGCTGTCTAAATGTCTTTTTTAAGGCTCAACCATAGCAATACCTTTCATCGAACTGTGTTAACTGTATATATGCGTGTGTTTTTTCAGTGTGCCCACCATCGTCACTGGCAACCTGTTGTTTGACAGCAGTTGGTACAGCCCTTGCGGTGGGTTTCCTGAGTGGGTGACGCCAGCTCTTAGTGGTCCTCTTCATTGACAGGGCAGGATACTGGCATGGACAGGGATTGATTGAAGGTGTTAAACATTATTTTTTAGTTTCTGTAATGTGTAAACTATTATAATTGACTATTTAAAAAAAAAAAACACTCACAGCACAAACCTCCCCAGGTTCCAGGCCTGATTCATTGCACTTATAATTATTTGTATCATTTATTTCTTCTTCTTCATCATCATCATCGTCGTCATCAGAGGAGTCACTACTGCTCTCTCTCTTGGCACTGTGCTGCTCTGCCTCATCGTCATCAGATCCTCCTTCTTCCATATCAGACACCCTATCCTGTTCTCCATCTCCCGTTCTGAGAGGTGAAACAGCAGTATCCGAATGGAGTCTCTCCTCAGCTTCCCTTTGTCTCCCCAGCTCCCTGCATAGGGACAGCGCGTCAGCCCCATCATCTCTTTGCAACTCGTACTCTCCACAAAGCCCCAAAGGCTCCATAGCACCAACTGAAACTAGAGAAGTGGGCTCGAGTTGAGCCCAGGTGAGAGGCCCACTTTCTCCTTCCTGGTTTTCGGACTCACGTAGTTCTTGCTCAGGGTTTTCCAGGTCAGTGACCTCTTTGCACTGAGGTTCAGTCCACATGGTGTAAGGTAGAGGGTCGTGGGTAAAGTCAGAAGGGAGCTCTGGGTGCAGACTTTGGATGAGGACTGCAGGATTTTGGGAATTAAAGTTTTTCCAGATACTACTGGAAAATGTTTTAGGCTCTGTGTATGTGTGCTGGGGTGTACAAAAGGAAGAGGAGTATGTAGTGTGATGCTGTAGTTGTAATGCTGAGTGGCTGTCACTTTGAGTGCATAATGGAGGGGCAGGGGCTGGGATGTTTTTGTTCGAGGTACTGAATCCGCCTTGTCTTTGAAATGGATCTTTGGAATTATCTTTATTTGCAAACTCTTGTAAGTTGGGTTTCTGTTCTCTTTGAGGTGCAGTGCTCTGAACAAGCTGCCCAAGGGAGGCATTGTTCGGTGCAGTAAGATTTTCCAGCTTTGCGTGATCCTTGTCAGCAGCAACTGCAGGCATTATCATCATTTCATGGACACCACCAGATGTTATTTTGTGCATACCACTGGCAGTTAAATGAGCCGTTTTTCCTTCTGAACCAGACACCGCTGCCCCTTCACAATTATATGGGGAACTTAAATGCCAGTTGTTGGCATGTTCTCCTGTATGAAGTTCTGCTGACATCACTAAATCAGCCTCTTTCTCTTCTTGTCTGGCTCCATGTGAGGATGAAGAGCCAGTTGGCATCTCCCTTTGAAGCACAGGTGCAATCTGGTGACTACACGATCGAGATTTTGAAAAATCAGTCAGGCCATCATCAGCAGGCGTAAGCGAGGGCATCTCTTGGGTCAGTTCAGGTGGCAAAGGGCAAATTCCAACCTTATCTGCAGGCTCCGGAGTGAGTTGTGGCATATCCACTGCATTCCTCTGCAGGAGAGGGGGGCAGAGATTTTCCTCAGTGTTGCTTTTTAAAATGCGATTGTGTGTAGAAGGGGAGCCACATGATGTGCAGCTACCCCCCTCTACTGGCTCACTTTTTAGATCATAAAGTGCTTCTGCAGTGGAGTGTGGATTGATAGGCTTCAAATCAACAACTGCGTCCGTTCTCTCTGCTTTAAAGCTGTTGTTAGAGTAACTCTCTGTACCTGTGTCCATGCTGCAATCAGTGTTGAATATTTCACTTAAAGTGTCTTCTCTGCATACTGAAGCAGATGTGTGAGCTTTAGAAACAGGGGAACACAAGTTCACCACAGTCTCATCAGCAGTGCTTGTGTGGGAAGTTGAGTTGTGTTCACTGGCTTCCACAGGAGGCATCCTGATTGAGCAGTCTTTACGAGATGAGAGGTCTCTTTGTTCAGAAGTGGGACACCTTGGCTCGTTAATTCCTGGATCTGCCTGAGTAGCCTCGGGCCTTTGTCTGAGACTTTCAGCAGTTCTGCTTGTGAGACCTGGCCCTGAGAGGTATTGTGGGTCAATATGAGTGTCTGTTTCTGCCTTAAGGTCATCCTTCAAAGGTGAGGCAGGGGGGCTATCGTGAGAGTCATGAGAGTGGTCTTTAGAAACCCCCAAACTTTTACTCTCTACACGATTTACCTTGACCACACACATCTGTCTGCAAGGACCTGTTGAGAATAAAAGAATGGCTGGCTAAAATATGAAAAACAGTCACTGCCAAAAGTTTTTACAGACCTCACATGAAGGAGTTTACAAATATAAGAAACCAGGAACACAGACAGCTATGTACATAAAAAAAAAATTAAGTAATATCTCAAATATCTTCTTTATCATCTGTCAGTTTCTTACCAGAGAGCTGAACAGAGTTTTGATTCTGGTTGTGCTTTGACTCAGCTTCCTTTTTCTTCTCTTTCTGCTCTTTTTTGCCGGTTGTCCCAGCCACAGACCTTCGTACCTTCGGGCCAGGAGGACCTGCCGAACTTTTCCTCTTGCTTTTCAGCGCTGAGGTGCCATCCAAGTCAACGGGCTCTTCTGTGGTCCTGAGGCGCTTGGAGCGCATACGAGAGTGGCTGCTGTCAGAAGGTGAAGAGATCAAAGAAGATTAAAACTCAAAACCCTGAACGAAACCGAAAAGCAATGAAAGCATTAAAAGCGAATGTAGAAAGATGTGCCTTTTGAGAGGGCAAACACTAGATCACCAATGACTGCACCAAAGCTACCAGTCGTTAAATTATCACAATCCAATGCATATATGCACTCTCTCTTTCCTACTCCAAATGAAGTGCCCACTGCCACCATTAACCCTACTCGATGTAATAATGTGCCACAAGCTGTTTACGCATGAATTCAAGAGGACAATATTGGGCGAAGAATGTTGGGACATTGTCTGAAATTGTCAGCCACATTATCACTACTGAAAATAGCCCATTTGGCTAAGACAAGCGTGTAGCATGGATAGTATTTGCAGCAGACAGGACACACGCCACCGACGCTGTGAATGCTATCTGACATATGTACAATCAGACATTACACGGACTTTCTACTACTGAGCTGGAATGTTAGAAACTCACGTGTACCTCCTGTTGTTAATATCTAGAAAAGTTCAGGTTTTCAGTGAAGGTGTGAAAATAACTAAAGAAAAGAGAATAAACATTGCATGAATATAAACAAAGTACCCTTTGTTTCCAGAATTGGTCTTGCGGCGCCTCTGCAACCAGCTCTGCAGCTCTGGTGTTGTACTGGGAGTGGCAAGTGTGTGGTCAATTGACGTTGAATCTTTACCCAGCATCCAATTAGCATATCTGTCAGGCTGAAAACGCTTCACAAAAGGCTCCATTGATATCTTTACCATGTCTTTGCTACACGTGCACTACAGGAGGAAAAAAAAAAAAGAGATCTCTAGTTTAGATTTATATTAAAGAGATTTCTTTCAGCATAAGACTCCACAATAGACTCAAGGCTAAACGGCAAGATATTCATTTTTTGTGATGATCTTTGGCCAAAACTTTACAACAACATTGCCAAAAAAGTTGGGATGCTATTCAAAATGTAAATAATTTAGATCTTAAATCCATATATTTGAGATCTAAATTATGATTATACTGAATTAAGTGCACTCTTACCTGTGTAGCAACCTTTCCATAGTCGATCCAACGTAAAGTGGCAAAGTTGGTTGACTCTGCACAGTTGAATCCATGATTGAACCCAGCATGGTAACCGTAAGGAAAGGTGATCATAAACTCTCCGGCTTCCTGAGTAATCTGGCAATTTGTCATATAAGAAGGAAAGAAAGAGGAGCAAAAGATTGGTTTATATGTGTGTATGTGAGTGATTGACCTTTAAATGTCCTCGTGGTTTAAAAATAATAATAACACAGAAAAGAAATGAAAAGTTTAAAATAAACCACTGAGGATTTCTGCAACCAATAAAAATTAACACTGCCTATTTTAGAAGCAGCAAAAGCTGTTTTCAAACAGGTGGTAAATAAAGGAACTAAGACTGAGAGTAATTCTTCAAAGGGACAGAGAACCTACCTTATCAAAGGGAATACCATACTTCTTCAGTACAGAAGGGGAGATTAGAGTCATCTTATGACGAAGGAAAGCTTCACACCCCTTGATGCTACTGGGAAAAAAACCTGACAGAAACACACACATACACAAAAAAACCATTAGAGAGACTTAATCTGTCAGAGAGAAAAAACAAAACAAAAACAGGTGAATGAAAAAGCCAAATCGAAAAGCTGTGTGAGAACTGGCTTATTATCGACTGCTACATTTTTAATATTTATCGAGTAGAGTGACATTTTTTTCCATAATGGAAACCAAAGATTATTTCAATTATTAGCTTATCTTAAACATAATTACTTTCCCTGATAAATGGTGAAAGAAATACAGCAGAATTCTGTTTAGAATGAATTCAACTACAGCCAGAAAAAACCCTAAAACATTGTACTTAAACTTAAACAACAGTCAGCAATTAATTTTATATCTGTCAATTCATTGATGCATTGTGCAGTCATGTCAGTACCATCTATCCTAGAGAAAGAACTGCAATTATTTATGTTTTTTTTTTGTTTTTTTTACAATTTAGCATAGTGGACTGGACTCTCATATATAAGAAATTGGAAATGGCTGTCTGTAACAAAAAATTATTTTGGGTCATAAACCACTTTTGGATTTGCAGTTTCATGTGCAAACCATGGCTGTAATGTGCAAATACTAAATGACGCAGTTTCTCTTAGAAAAGCTGTTCCAGCTGCAAAACAAACACATGCAATACATTCTACTAAAAGACAGTTTTTAGTTTTACTAACGTCCATGAAAATGCTGTATGGAAGTGTCTTGGGGATAGCAGGCTTTAACAGAACAATAAGACAAAAAGATCTCTGTCTCTGTTCATCTCTGTTCATCCACTCAAAAAAGAAGATCATTGCAACAACCAGTACTTTGTTTACAGTGGTCTATATAGTCTGACAAAGCAAGGATGGTAAACTAGACAATGACTTCAAGTTTAATTATTCAGACACCATTTCAGCAGAAAAAAAAGACTAACAGATTAAAATTGAGCTCATCTGATTTGTAAGGGTGACCTTAATACATACAATACAATCCAGGATACAATCCAGCTTTATAAGTCGCTGAGACCCCAAGCAACATCAGTACTCTCAACGATTTATGAAATAGATAAAGTGAGATATGCAGACAAAGAAAAACATAACAAAAACCATCAGTAATAATTAATTGGAAACTAATATTAAGTCATTTAAATGCCATACTGAAACCGAAATGTATAGACATGGACATACGGCTAAACCAAATATTGTGTGGTTTTTCATTAAAACTATCCAACATTGGTTGGATTGGTTCAGAGATTTGTTTGAATGTCTTGATGTGACACATGAATAAACACAAAAATGTAGGACAGGAGTATCTATCAGCAGCTTTCATTTTGTAATACAGCTTTCAGTTTAAAGGAGGCTGGAGAACCCTGAATTATATGTATTTGTCTTTCAACTTACTGAGCGAGCCAATCGGCATTTCGACTGCATTTTACATCTATTTTACATGGGCTTATGTGTTTATGGATTTGTCAGGTTACATCTCTTTGCAGCCAGAGTTCATTAGCATGCTACATCTAGGTTGTTCTCTCGAGCGCACTCAGATTAATTATGAAGTGGATGTTGTTGTTTAATGCAGACCTGCCTCTGTATGCTGCGATCACGATTCAATATTTGTTAAATTACCCAACCCAACTCCTTTTAATCTTTTACCTGTAGCCAGGCGCTCCAGTCTCTTCCCATGCTCGGGGGGGATGGCATACCTGTTAAAGACAGAGATATGGAGCAGAGAGTTATTTTTGACTGTGTATGAACATGCTCTGTTAATTATGTCTACGGGGCACCATGTGTTGACAGTTGCAAACAAACTTTCAATGAGCATTTGCAGTTTCAAGACTGCCATCAAGTGGTGGACAAGTGAAAAACTTCAGAAAGGTGGATCAAGCTTTTAATACACTGCACTGTTATTTTATATGTAATCTTAACAACATACAGCATGATCCTATCATTAATCCCCCAGCTGTGCTCACACTCCTTTACAATTACCCATATTTTTCCAGCATATGTGACCATTTAAGGTTTGGTCTTCATATTATATTAAATCTTGGCCACTATAATATTTCAAAATTCAAGCCCAGTTATGTGTCCGATAAGGACACAGTAACCATCGGTGATTGCTGCTGAGTTATGAGTTTGCAGAATTTCAAGATGACCTTATTCTGTGTCTTCTCGTTCATGCTGCTGATGCAACCTGAATATATAATCTTCTCAAACTTCCCTGCAAGAAATCCATGAAGCGTGACAAGATTCCCTCTAGGTTTGACTAGGCATTCCATTTGACTAGTACCATCCACCCTCAGGTGTGTGGAATTTCTATCATCATACCACCTGTCAGTTTAACACGGCAGTGAGAGACAGGGTGAGAAAAGGAAGCAAACCTCAGGTAGAGGTGACACGGGGAGTTTGGGAGAGGAGGGGGAGGGTATACAGGATTGAGAAGAGGTGAGAGAAATGCATCTTTTAAGCTGCTCCCCTCCAGGGACAAGATGTCAACACATCAGTGAGATGAAAGAGTCTACGTCAGTGAGTGTGTGTGTATGAGAGAGTACTAGATGATAAGGGTATGCATGTGTGTGAGTATTTGGTACACCAGGCTGCTCTTTCTGAGTGTGTATGACTGTTTCTGTGTGTCTGGCTGTGACACTGATCCCTGTGGGGTTGCAGGGCTCACTGCTCTAATGAGCAAAACTCCCTCCAGGGCAAGAGAGAGAAATGGAACAACCAAGCTGACAAAGAAATGAAAAGCAAACTTCATTCTGATCTACCTGCATTTCCACTTCTTCTTTACCTTTATTACTCTAGTCCTAACCTCCTAATGACTAAGCTCTGATAATTCCTTTCGCAAATACCAATCAGACCTGTGCAATAGGCACTCTGTGATGGATCATGATACCTTTCACTGCGGTCAATACAGTACGTCCTCTAAAATGAAGAAGATAGTTTGATGAATTGAAAAAAAGAAAAATCTGTTCATTAAGCTGGCTCAATGAAAGAGTAACAACAGAGAAAATTCCAGTAATTATATCCCCAGACCCCAATTAATCTGTAAGAAAAAAAATCAATGATGCTTGCTGGGATGCCACACTTTCAAAGTATAAGACAAAACCCTCCAACACGGACGATTTGGAGCTCTAATTGTCCGTACTAATGCAGTTCCGTTCAATTCAAAGACAATGAGAAATCTCAGGCTTAACAAACTACTACTACTAAGAGTTTATGGTTTTGATCTGTGTTAAGCGTTTGTGCTAACTGTGTACCGTATTGATTGACTTGCTAAAATGCCAAATTTCACCTTGGTCTGTTGTACATACAGGAAAGACAGCTTCCGAGAAGTCAATTTAAATGCTTGCACCCGTGGAGAATAGCACAGCTGCCACACATTCCCTGCCTGCACATGTAGCCTAATTGCTTCATCTGTTGTTCCTTTACAGCTCTCACCACTACTTAGAGACTCAACACTCATTTATTTCTTTGTGTGCCAAAAACAACCACAGGGAGAATCCTCTGGGGTCTCTATGCATTTGAATTGGCATGTAAATCAAATTAAACCTGTAACACTGTAAATACTTGCTATTTAAATCCACTTTGGACATGATAAAAGCTATTTTCCAGCTCTGCTAGAAATGTAAAGGATATGCATCTCCTCTATACTTTCTCAGCCTTAAAATAGTCCCCACTATGCCCTGTATTTGTTTAAACATGTCACATAAAATTGTTTCTTTGATTATTCACAAATCCACAAAACTTGAGTTAACTCTTTACCTTGAAAAAAAAAGTATAGACAATTATCTGCAAACCAGCCACTTTTCAGTGGAGGAAAACTTCCCTCTTTTTTTGTGAATAGTATTTATAATAGTGTCCTCTAACTTAAAGGAGAGACTTGTTAACAGAGTTGAAGTGTTCAATGTATTGTATTATTGCACAGCAGAATTCTCTATTCTTTTTGCATTTGGTTCCTCTACTGAAATCTAGAATTTGGCTTTCCAAACCATCTACCATCCACCTTCAACCACTTATCTGGGTTTGGGTTCATGGAGCAAGCAGTCTAAGCAGAGAAGCCAAGACCCCGCTCTATCTGGACAGCCTCCAGCTCATCCAGAGGGATGCTGAGATGCTTCCAAGACAGTTGAGAGATATCATCTCTCCAACCAGTCCTGGGTCTGCCCCAGGGCCTCCTCCAGGTAGGAAGTGCCTGAAACACCTCGCCTGTATCCTAATTAGATGCTTTCTCCTCAACTGGCTGCTTTCCAGTGTGGAAGAGTAAAGACTCCAAGTTCCTCCTGAATGACCAAGTGTCCTTACCCTGTCTCGAAAGTAACCCAGCCACCACTCAAAGAAAGCTCAGTGTAACCATGAGGCCATCCTTTTATCTCACAAGACACAGCCCTTGGCCATAAGTGGAGGTAGGAACAAAGATCGACTGGAAAAAAACCCCAGTTTGACTATTCTTTAATGATCAACGCCTTCTGTGCTCTGAACCTTGATTGCATTTATTATTTAAGGACTTCGATATAATGCTTTTAAAGGGCTGTAATCACCTTTAGCTTCAAATTTCTCATTTTTGTCTAATTTGTCTGCCTGGTTAATAGAAAAGAGAAAAAGGACTGATACAATCTGTGAAACATTGTTAGATTAGACCTTCTTGCTGTAGAAGTCAGATTCTAACTCAGTGACGAATAGAAAACACAAAAATGATTCCATCTCCTACTAATCACTGTTCCTTACTCACCAAGATTTGGGCTCTCCAAAGTGAAGGTAGTTGATGCTGTAAAGGTCCATATCCTCGGTGTGCCAGGAGAAGGTAGTCTTCCACATACCAAAGTATAGATATGGAGTGTTGACACCCTGAATGGAAACACCGCAGTCCTCCTCTATAACATCCAGGATAGAGTTCAGGTGGGCAATGTTCCACTCATCCACATCCTAGAAAATGAGAAACAGGCTTTAGACCTGGGTTACAGATTGGTACCGCAGTTGATGATGGCATTTTAAATCCAATCACTATCAGCTCAGCTACACAAAGAGACAAGTGCGCTGTGTCGCTAAAGTGCTACTCGACATGTTTTGACCTTCAGTTGTTCAAGCCAGCAATGAAGAAATGCTACTCAGGCTTCCAATCACTCTATATTAATAGAAACCGCACTATTCACTGATTTTACTGGGGGTCAACAATGCAGTGCAAAACTAGAGGATTTGTAATGACTATTGAAGTCCCTGTGTAGAAGATCCTTCTGATTACTTTCATTATTCTGGTGTATTTGTGTGCATGTAGAAATGTCAAACAGTTCCAATATTGATATACAGTAAAGTGTGAGTTGTTGGACAGTGACACGTTTAAAATGTCAATTTTCCCTTTGTACTCCACCACAGTGGATTTTAAATCAAGCAATCGAGATATGACCAAAGTGCAGACTTTCAGCTTTTATTTAACAAAACTATTTGCATTACCAAACTAGGAATTGCAGCTATTTGTATACATAGTCCCTCATTTTTAAAGGCTCAGAACTAATCGGTGAAAAAAAGCTAACCATTATTAAATATAAGGATTGGTTTTAACACTTGGCCAAAAATCCTTTGGAGTCAATCATTGCCCGAAATCTTGATCTGACAGACGTCACCAAATACTGCGCTTCCTCCACTGAGGTGCTCTGCTGAGCCTTTACTACCCGTTTCTGGGTATTTCCGCATTCAGTTGTGTATTTAATAAGTGAAAAGCTGCTCTATTGTGCTGGGGTTAATTGACTTTCTTGTGCATTGAATGATGTCCCATTTCTTTCCATTGCTTTTGCAGTATGCTTTGTCATTATCCACGTGGACCATAGGTGTCAGCCTAATTACATTTGTCCTGCGAAGCCATACCAAATTACTATTAGAGCTGGCCTACTGGTATTATACAGCTAATATATATATTGTTTAGTATTAAGCTTTGCTTGTTCCATATTCAGTTTTTCAGCAAAACGTGTTTGAGTCCATAAGAAAAGATTCATTCTTATATCTGGAGGAATAAATATATTTCAAGAAATATTAACGTTAGCCCGCGACTTTGTTCCAGTTTTGAATTTTGGCCCACTGTGTATTTGAGTTTGACACCCCTGACGTGTACTGTGAAGTGCTGTCTAATCAGCTTTGCAGTATTTGCCTGAATCTGTTTCTTCCTTTCTCAATACTCTTCTCTATCCATCATTGTGGTAAAAGTGAATTTTCATTTCATGTGTCCAAATGATTTTTCCAGGACTGTTCTGGCTATTTTAGATGTTTTCTGTCAAAGTTTAATCCAGACTTCTTGTTTTTGAGTGTAACCAGTGATTTGCACCTTGTTGTAACTCTCTGTATTTCCATTCATGAAGGTAGACTTTGACACTTGTTTCACAAGTCACTAAATACATGTTCCACACTCATCAAGTTCAAATATTATCTGCTTCATTCGTCATGAAATAACAAAGGAACAGGCCATGAACCTAATCGTCAGTCAATTTAATTTTGTTATTATTTTGCTTATGATAAAACGAATTGTAAAAACTCAGCAGGGAATGTAATAAGAGAAAGCTAAACTAGAAAGGTTGGCTTTAGCATCAGCATGCATTTAAAAAAAAAGAAGAAGAAGCAAAAACAGAGAGAAGAAAGATCCATCTACCTCATCGTAGAGGCTGCCACTGACATCAGCACCATATATGGGTGAAACAAAAGTGAGGTTCTTCCAGTACTTCCTCTCAAGGTCTTCATAATTCAGGTAGCGAGGCGTACAGTACCTGTGAGAAAAAGAAAGAAATTTCATTTGACATTAGACAGCGATCCTTGTACAAGTACTTTGCTGTGGTCTAAACCGGAGACGCAGAATCAGAGCTACTGACACCAACACCAAAGCAACTTATTTCTACTCTTAACTTTGTTTTAATAATATTTGCTATGCTTG
Source organism: Pundamilia nyererei (assembly GCF_000239375.1). Classification (NCBI taxonomy): domain Eukaryota; kingdom Metazoa; phylum Chordata; class Actinopteri; order Cichliformes; family Cichlidae; genus Pundamilia; species Pundamilia nyererei. Next base: position 655,612 of record NW_005187588.1, read on the forward strand.
TGTTTTTTCGCTAGATTTAGTATCCTATTTTTATTTTACTTTACTGATGTGAGCTTCTTTACATCATGCTTACTTCTCTATTCAGTTTTTACATAGTCTTTAATTTAAACATTTACCTTTTTTAAAAATTCACTTTTATTGTATTTTTGATTTTTATTTATGGCTTTTTGTATATTAAGCTTTTCACATTGCTTTCTATAGTATGTGCGTAATTTTTTACATATTGAGCTTCTTTGTTTGATTCGTGTTTATTTACTGCTCTTTCTGTTTACTTGACCTCCTTTTTATGTAATTTTAACCTTATTAAGCTTTCATTCATTTCATTTCATTCTCCTTTATTCTATTTTGTTAATGGTCATGTTTAATACTGTTTTGCCAGCTTGTGGTCAATTTCTCTTTATTAGTATAAGACAAAACCTTACAGACCTTTTACAAAGGTTTGTAAATACTCAAACTGTGAAGAAATTGGGTTTTGGCTGTGACAACATCAAAATGAAACATTTGTGTGAAATTAAGAACTATTCCTCCTGATTATTAGAGTTAACGAAGCATGTAAACCAGTTAGTTAAAACTCACATGTCACTGTTGGCCAATCGTCTGAACTCCTGCACCGTCAGAGGTTTTTTCTGGATGTTGTATTGAATGAAGAGCCCTGATTGGCCAGCCACCATCTGCTGAATTGGAGCATCGATGACCAAATCATCTATGTCATCATAGGTGCGACGGGGCTTCCAGCCTTTAGGAGGAATTACCTGAAGGATAAACAGAGGAATCAAAAACAACGATGTAGGAAATTTATTCAAAAGAAAAAGTCAGTTCCTTGTGCATTTACATGTCACACTATACATCATTCTTCCTTTTCTTCTTTTGATTGACTAAATCCAACTTCGGTTCAAACTACGTATAAAATGTAAACCCACTCACTAAGATAAGGTAACAATATGATAAGTTTAAAAAAAAATAACTGTCCAAGGTCTGATTCAACTCACTACTTACCTTAGCCAGGCCTGCCCGATGTGCACCCTGAGACTCCATATAAACCAGATACTTGTTGAAGTCCTTGAACTCTTCCATAGTGGGCCTGAAGGTCATAATCTTGCAGGTGGGGTTTGCAGCGGTATGCACCTCTGCTCCCGCCATCCTGCCACCTTACCAGGTAAAACCTGAGGAGAAAGAAAAACAGAAGATATTGATGATGTTCCAACATTAATGTGAATTTTGTATGAATTTTAAAATTCACATAAAAAGTATCTGTCAAAATACTTTACCCCTATACTGTCTATGGTTAGTGAAAATGCAGGGTATTAGTTAGTTATTTAGAGTGAATTTCAAGAGTGGCGCAACAAGAGGACAGATGGTTTTGCACCCCCAGCACCAAGTCTTGTTACAAATGCAAAATACAATGCAAAATGCCATTTAACAATTGTTCACCTCCTATTTCACTTTTTCCACACTCATCACAATGATATATAATTTCAAACAGCTTCACTATAGTTATAATGTTAGAAATTCTTTAGTTTTTCTGACGATTGCAAAAAATACAAATCGCATTACTAGAAGATCTTGTGCTCATTAGCAGGGTAACTGACTTGCGTGTAACCGACAGGTTCGCCACTAGATGGAGATAGAGATTCGACAACTGTGGATGTGATCTAGTGATCCTTTTGCTCATGCCAACAACCCTTTTCAGATTTTTGTCCCTTCCACCCATCCCACTCCCAACTCTGAGGTTCCTGTGTATCCAGACAAAGGATCAACGGGTGAAGCCGTTGTGTTTGTTTGGCCTTATACTTCTTTATAAGGCTACTTCACTGCAATCTACATTATATGCGACCCAATTAGTGGTATGCAACCTAATTATGTAATAGGCAATCACAGGCTGGAGCAAGTTTTCTGGGAGGGGAGTTAAAAAATGCTTAAGCACAATGTTTACATCCTTACTCTTTGTCGGGGTGTGAAAACAATCGTTTTAAAACCCTGCATAACCTCTGTCTGGCATAATATATATATATATATATATATATATATATTGGGATAAATATCTCCATTAAATCACAGCAGAATTGTACTTACGTATTAATAACACTGCATGAACGCTTCTGGCTTTGCTGATCTTTGTTGTCTGCCAACAAGCTAACTAGCCAACTAGCCTACGTTTTGTTAGGATGCCAAATAATGGCTGAACAAACAGCGCAGCTTGCTAGCTCGGCTGACTAGCTCGCTTATATTTAAATGATACCCACCGGCTTTAATTTAATGTGTGCTCGTGGGGCATTGCGGCTCAACAGTATTTGGTGCTAACAGTTAGAGAGGGCAAAGCATTACAAAGTGTTAAGTTAAGCCACCTATCGCGTTAGCTAACTTCTTACTGCACGAGTCAATGAGATTTAAATGCCCCTCACAAGAAGGCTGCACACAGGCCTGTAGCTACCCCCTTCGCCACTTTATGTAGTGCAGAACATTTCATCTAGCACTTCTCTTCTGTTATGTGTTATGCAAGTTTAGCAACAGACCAACAAACAAAGCCAAAACATACACCGCGAGAAGTCCAGTGGCATGAGAGCGTGCCAACTTATGTTTGTGGCAGTGCTAACGCTTAGCTGTTGATAGCTCGGCTAATTCTGCACAGGAGTCACGAAATGCACCCTGCTTTCACACAAACTGGCGCAAAGCTAGCTTCCTCTGCACAATTTTCGCCGGTATTTCACATCATGTCCGCATTAAAGTGTACAGGGTTTTGTTTTGTTTTGTTTTACCTTGATTTAGAAAGACTCGGGTCGTGTTGTTGTTTATCCCCTTCCTTGTTCGTACAGCTGATTCACATGACAGCTGCTGCTGATTCGTGCCGTGCAGAACGGCGGTGTCCCACACCGCCTCCACAGGCACGGCCGTGGTGCAGTAACCTATCCAGGCGCTGTGAGATCTGCGGATCGGGAGGCGAGCCCGTAAACTGGAACGCAGCCAGAGACGTAGGTAGTAAGTGCACCTGCATCCCCAGCGCTAAAAAGTCAAAAAGTGCTGGTCTAATATTTTGTCATTTCTATAGCTGCACCTTGAGGCCCAGAGGTGAAAGTTATTTTTGTTTTTAAAGCTATAAATAAATTTTAAAAAAAATCTGGAGTTAATTGTGGAATTTGTAATATCAAGGGCTAAAACAATTAAGCTTAAGTTAAATCCCAAAGGATTTTTTAATAGTAGCTTAACTTAGCCGAGGCTCTTTTAGGCATCTGATGAAAATAAGTTTTGGGTTGCCTGGTTGTGAGAGGTTTGTTAGGTTAGGATTTAATGCTCCAGAATTAGTACGGAATTAGTCATTTGTGAATAATTGTACAAAAAAAGTTATTTCGTGTATCCCCTGGACTGAGGAGAGTAGACAATGAGATTTTGGTGGTGGAAGGAAAAGGTACAAGAACGCATTTGAAGGAAGAGGATGACAAAGAAAAAAGGGGCAGCAGTACTGGAACAAAAGCAAAGGACACAGCTTATAGTGAGTTGTATGCAAGGCTGGACACTAAAGAATAGAGAACTTGTACAGGTTGACTGGCAAAGAAGCTGGTTAGCGTGATTAAGGACAGAGCTGCTAATGAGTGTACTAGGACGATGGAAGGAGGAGCTGATGGATGAAATGTGAGACATGCTATGATGTATGGTTTGGAGATGATGGTGCTGACAAAAAAAGAGATGGGTGGAGCTAAAGAGGTTAAGCATTTCAATGGAAGTGAGTAGATCAGAAGGACAACTCAAGTTGAGCAGTTTGGAGACAAAGTCAGAGAGGACATGTGCAGAGGAGCAATATATTTGACAAAGGATGCCGAATAACAAGGTGCCAGGTAGGAGGAAAAAAGGAAGACCACAGAGAAGATTCATGAATGTAATGAAGGGGACATGCAGACAGTTGGTGTGACAGAAAAGAATGCCAGTGATAGGGCGATACTGAGTCAAATGAGCAGCTGATGGGAGGAGCAGAAGAAGGGAAGAAGATTGAAGTACTACCTGTCCCCATATGAATCTAATCAATAAAATCTGGGAAATTAATACTAATAATATCTATCTATCTATCTATCTATCTATCTATCTATCTATCTATCTATCTATCTATCTATCTATCTATCTATCTATCTAGTTGTATTTGTCGTGAGAGCCTGTAGAATAAGAGCATGTAGGATCTGTGCTGCACAATTTAAATGTACAAAACTTCCTTGTGATTCCTTGTGTGTTTAATAATTTAATTTAATAATTTAATTAATTTTTGGTGTCTGGGGTGATGAAGCAGTGGCTTAGGAGTGGCGTCGGTGGATGCAGTAACACTCTCTAAACTGTGGGGGTCGCTGATTGACTTTCTGCAAACATGGCTGCCCAGGATGAACTCAGTAAGTTTCTTTTTGGGTTATTGGCGATTCATATATTTTGTCAAATGTCGCACTCGTGGTTTCTAAAAACGTATCCAGGAAAATGCCTGATCCGCCCTGACAGTTGGGGTGTTTTTTGGTGTAACGCTAAAGCTTCTTGTAGTTAAAAACCAGGGGTAGGTGCGATAGCTAGCTACTAAGCTAACCAGAATGCTATCGTCAGGAGGCCGTTTGCCCAGTCATGGTCAAAAAGAAACTATCACGTAGGCTATTAATATATATCCATTTATGAAACTTTGAAAGTGCGCAGTAACTGCTAGGATATTCGGGGTATTGGGGATTTGACCTGCAGGATGTGACCTTAAGTGAAAAGCTAGTTGAATAATACAGAAACGATCAAATGCGTGAATAGTCTTGTCAGTTGTTGTAGCTAGCTGGGTGCTTGGTGAGCCATGCCAGGAGAAGGAAGGCAGGGCTGGGTGATGGTCGCACCAGCACAGCAGCTGACAGGACGAACTTATCAGCAGAAATGCAGCAACATGCCCGTGAGACCGTTTTAAGCATGCATGTTGCTCTATGTTAAACTGAAGGTCGTAGTCTTTGTGTTGCAGATACCTTACTACTGGGTGAGATACTTGAGTAGAAAGATATTGCGAAATTAGCCATGATGGGGCCAATAATTAGCGTGTGACAAATACCGCCTGGAAAATGAGTTAACAAGGGTGTTATATGTATTTTTGACAGATCAACTGGAACGTGTGTTCCTTCGCCTGGGCCATGCAGAGACAGATGAACAGCTGCAGGACATTATCTCCAAGTTCCTACCCCCTGTTCTCCTCAAGCTCTCCAGCATTCAAGAGGGGGTGCGGAAGAAAGTAAGAAGGGTGTAGCCTGTCTCTGTTACTTAAGAGATTATAATGACTGCATTACAAGGGAGATGTGTTTATAAACTGCAGTATCATTACTTCAAAGTTCAGCCCAGAAAAAAATTATTTGAAGGTATAGCAGAGATATAGACTCAGTTCTCTAGATGCAAAGGTTCTTCAAGGAGCTTAGATCCCTTTCACTTTGTTTATGCATCTGTCTTATTTAACTACATAATAAAATGTGGAAACTGCGTATTCTCTGCTAGGTAATGGAGTTGTTGGTCCACCTGAATAAGAGGATAAAAAGCCGGCCTAAGATTCAACTTCCAGTAGAAACTTTGCTTGTGCAGTACCAAGACCCTGCAGCTGCCTCTTTCGTTACGGTAAGAATCTCATATTAGGATGTTTGCCATATAGTGGAGGATGTCGTGTTTGCCTTGTGGGCGTGATTGCCTTATGGGCCAATGAACATCGTTGGTAAGGTATCACACAGTTACCACATGGGATTTAATCAGATCAGTGTTTTTGTCCCTTTGTTTTGTTTTGTTTTTAAAAACACAATTTAATACACATGATTGAATTGACGTTTATGTGGGGGTTTTTTAAAATCTAGTTAGTGATCCTAGATTGACTTGTGTTTTTAAAAATTGGCCTATTATCGAGAGCAGAGTTTTGATGGTCACATTTATACGCAGAATTTCACCATCATCTACATTAAAATGGGCTACCCTCGTCTGGAGGTGGTAAAACAGTGTGAGCTAGCCCCGACCCTCATCACTGCCATGGAAGGAAAACCACAGCCACAGCAGGACAGGTAAGGGGATGCATCCAAACACCCATTTTGGATATGGTTGTGTGACATGTGTGTTAAGCAATCTTGAGATATCAGCTTATTATTTTTAATTTAATTTGTCTATACTCTATGTTCTCTCTTAGTCTGATGCACCTGCTGATCCCTACTCTTTACCACATAAAGTATCCTACTGACACCTCCAAGAGTGCTTCTCTGTTTAACCTAACTGAGCGGCCAAAGACAATGCACCTGCTGTTGGAGTTCATGTTAGATGTTTTACTGATGCCTTATGGGTGAGTTGACGATTCATAAGCGAATAAGGGTTGCAGACCTACCTCTGGTGAAATTAATTCCTTGCGAGAAGTATTTTTACCACAAATTGTTGACCTGTAGTGTCCTTCTCCTCCTAGGTTTGTGCTGAATGAATCTCCAACTCGCCCCGCTCCCTCCTCCTCCCAGGGTACTTCTGGAGATGGGACAGTGGCTGCGAGTAGTCAGGGTCTCCCACAGCCTCCTCCAGGGATGAGTGTTTATGCTGCCAAGAGGGTGATTGGAGAAGCCCAGTGGAATGCTGAACAGCTGGAGCAGGTATACAAACTGAACTGGGAGGATGAGAACTGGCTTTATATGTTTATCTGTTTGGAAAGGTAATATGCTCAGTGTTTGGGCAGGCCGGCCAAGTATATTTATGCCCATCTGAGTATGTTTGGTGACTTGTTTTTTAGGGGTGCAACGATACTCGTATAGATATTGAACCGTTCAATACAGTGCTTTTGGTTCGGTACGCATATGTATCGAACAATACAACATTTTTTATTTATTTTATCAACTTTTCTTCAGTGGATCTGCGTTCGACTACTCTGCCTAGGCTGCACTGTTGAGTGCAGTTCCACTGAGCGCAACGCAAGCTAGCAAGACAGAAGCTAAGCTTGCAACATGGCAACTGCCTCAACGCTACCTGAAATTGAACCTCCCCCACCCTCATTCAGATCTGGCGTTTGGAACTATCTTGGTTTTCATGTGAAGCATGACCCTGATGGTAAGCTTCACATGAAAACAAAAGTAAAACAGTATGTCAGATGTGCCAAGCAATGCTCAATTTGTGGGAACTAGTGCGTTAGCGCAGTTAGCTCGTTAACGTGTTGACTCCGTCCAGCCCCACGCACGGGGGGCGATCCGCGGTAACTCGTTAACGGAGATTTGCCGCGTTATGGCGTCAATGTCATTTTAACGAGATTAACGCTGACAGCACTAGTGGGAACACAACAAATATGACTGCACATTTACGCCGACATCATCCTAGTGCAAAGACAAGTGGAAGCAGACAAAAACAACAAGCATGCATGCTACAAACTTTACCCGAGTCATTTAGACAGCCGTTAGCACATGACTTAAGGGGACCTGATATGTTTAATATGCTGCTGAGAATATAGCCCAGAAGAAGCGTATAGTATAGCTTTTATTTTGGAAAGAGCCATTTCTCTGTAATAAACTCTCTTTTCCAAAGATGAGTGATTTCTCCATCAGATAGATTTATTTTGTTGTTTCAGCAACATTAAGTTTTAAAACTGTACTTTTGAGTTAAAATATATATTTATAATTTTAATAAATGACAAATTAAAAAGGCATGAACATTTTTTTTGTATCGAAAAAATATTGAACCGTGACACCAAAGTATCGAACCGAACCGTGAATTTTGTGTATCTTGCACCTGTATTGTTTTTGTCTGTCTGTGTGGATAGCTCAATGTCCTGTTGATTTGGTAGATTTGGTCCCCCTTGCCAATGTTTTGAAAGTTCAGTTGTTTACCAACTAATCTAGGCCATCCCAGTCTTTTGCTAGTCAGGTGACTTTAATGACAATCCTGAATATCATTCACTGTCATTCATTGGAATAGTGCCCAACTATACCATTGTGCACTGCAGTTAACAAAGACAATCCCTGGGTTTCATTGTAACTGAGTTTCATGTTCATCAAAACATGCAGTAGGTGGATAACTATACTGAGATCACAGATGATGCAGAGAATGACAAAAACGACCAGCTGCAGTTCAGCACTGTGCATTTGAAGTCCATCTGCAGGCGTAAAGAGTAACTGGAGATGATTATTGCTGTACACATGCAGTGCTTGTGCCTCCGCTTGTGGATGCATACAGGTTATCGGCACAAAAATATTCAAATCTGCGGGAAACACTGATATGGAGGGGTTTTTTTTGTAAGGCAAATCTTTGAATAACTTCTAAACATTCAGGTTAGAATCAGTTATGTCTATAAATTTTCCACCTTCACCCCTAATTTGACTGTTTGGTATAATTTCTTCAGAGCAATTTCTTCTGTAATGTATATTTTTTAATATAAATGTGGACGGTGAAGCACCATGTGGCATGTTTACTATGACTAAATAGTTCCTTGTTGTGTACTTGGTTCCAACAGTGTAAACTGGGAATAGTGAAGTTCATTGAGGCAAAGCAAGTCCCAGAAGTGGAGACGGTGGTCCACCTGGTGGTGGCGTCAAGTGACACCAGACACAGTGTGGCCACTGCAGCTGATCTGGAGCTGAAGAGCAAACAAAGGTAGGCCATGAAACTTGATTTATGTCTGTGTTTGTATTTGCATCACCAAGTCCTCCACTTTTAAGTGCTCCTTTTGTCCGGTAGTTTATACAACTTAACAGTTTCCTAGATTTTGTAAAAATAATTTTTAAAAAGTCAGACTTTTTCCAAGTATTTCTGAGGAGCTGAATAAACTGTCAAACTGTCATTCCTATCATTAGTAATGCACTTGTTTTGTAATGTTTCAGCATCATCGACTGGAACAATCCTCTAATTATCAACAAGATGTTCAAAGTGTATCTGGGGGATGTCCCTCTTAAAACAAAGGTTTGTCAACTCAAACTCAACATTTAAACTCTCTTTTTTTTAACATAACCTGTGAACATAAGTATTTTCTTGACCCGTAGAAATGTAAAATCCCTTTATATGTATACTGTAGGGGGGCGGCATGAAGCAAGAGCTGAAACATGAGCCAGTAAGCACAAGAGTTAAGCTGAAGATCCTGCCGCATCTTCTACGCTCACGTCTGGCTGCAGAGTGCTTTCCAGCTAATATCCAGGTACGATCTGTGATGCTTCTGGCCATGTTTTCTTTTTTTATTCAGTGTGAAGTTTGTTTTAGTGTATCCAGATAACTCTGATATATGGGTATTTTTCAGGTACTGCCATGCAAAACAGTAAACTTTCCAGATTTTCTCACTAGTTTGCTTTCTGTCCTCTGTAGGTTGTTTATGACGGTCTGTTTGGGGCCAGCACAAACAACAAACTGCTGTCTCTCACCCTACAGTTTGTCCATCATATCTGCATGGTGTAAGTCTTTTCTTCGTCTTCCTACAGATACATCTGTCTTCATCAGTGTGTTTCAAGTAATTAAAAGCTGATTCTGTCTCTCTGATTTTTCATTAGATGCCCTGACACTAATAAGCCTTTAGGGCTAATGTTGCTTAATGGTCTTACCAAGCTCATCAATGAATACAAGGAGGTAAAATGCAAGACATAAATAATGTGAAGTTCATACAGGGTCGCGCACTTTAATTTGAAATATACTTACTGGGAAACACTTGTCTTTGCAGGATCCTAAGTTACTGTGTGTTGCTTACTCTGCTGTTGGAAAGCTGTCAAGGTATAAGGAAATAATGAACTATTTCTTTATTTAAACATTTCCAGTTTTGCATTGTATTTCAAATGATGTAATACAAAATATCTCGGTCCTCTGTTCTAGTCGTATGCCTCAGCTCTTCACAAAGGACATTGCACTTGTGCAGCAGTTCTTTGAGTCCATGTGTAAGGTAGGGGAAAGACGTTGCAGTGAAAACTGAGTACCAAGCAACTAATGCATTACAAGATATTGGCACTCACAGTCCATATAAAATTATTGCCTTAAACTCTATTCTTGTCCATCTGGTATTGAAATTTCTAAAATTCCTCTTCAGGAAGAAGCTGATGTCCGTCTAGCTATTCAGGAGGCTTTGTCTATGATGGTTGGAGCTTACGCTAACCTCCAAGGAGCACTGCTCAACCTAATGGAGGCCCTGGTGGCTGCATATATTGGAAAGGTGAGAGGCAGAACTGGTAGAATAAACTTTAATCTTGGTGGGTTTAATAAGTAGAAATGAGGCAAATCAAACACTCATATAGTTCTTTGTTGTTTTTTGTTTTGTTTTGTAACAGCCGGAGGTGCAGGTTCGCCAGGTGGCCATGAAGTTTGCCAGCACGGTCTTTGCTCCTGATCATGTGCCATCAAGATACCTACTGCTGCTGGCTGCTGGAGACCCGTAAGTTTGAAAAACACAGCAATCTTTCGTGTGCTGGTAAATAAATGACAAGAACACACAGTAAACATTTTACTGGGTCATGAAATTATTGATAGTACAAAGAAGAAGCTGTGAGCTTAAACTAAAATGTGTCCTAGGTGTACTTACCTGCAGAAAAGCTTGAAGTGTCTTATTTTTCTGTGTTGTAGAAGAGAAGAGGTGTCTGGGGAGGCCCAGAGGGTGCTGAGGGCTTTCCATACCAAGAGCTCAGAGAAGGAGGGACCAAAACCTATGCCCTCCTTTCCTGATATGGTGGCTTATATCCAGGAGAAAGTGAGGCTCTGAGCATGTTCTCCAAGTTTCTCATGATGGTGTTTTTACTAAGACGTTTTAAATCTTAAATCTCTGCACTTTTGTCTTTATTAGGCCGCTCAGCGAATCAAGACTCCAGCTAAGTACATTGTGGGAACTTCCACAATTCCTTTCAACCCCTCTGCATTTGGCGAGGTAAATATGAATTTGTTATGACCTCACGGCATCTATTAATCGTGACACTGGCCCATCTTATAGTCTTATACCTCTTATACCTGTGCTAGATGCTTGTCTTCTAATTCGTCTCATTTCCGTTTCCTGTTGTCCCAGATCATGCTCTACCTGAGGATGTGTTTAGCCCACAGTGCCGGGGCCATGCCCATGTCCACACGCTTGTCAGACATGCAGGATGATGCCCCTGCCATTGGCCGCTATGTCCACACGCTGCTGTTTTCTGACTCTCAGCCCTCAGGGTCAAAGGGCTCTGAAGCAAATCCTGTACATGTCTACATGGATCTTCTGCAGCAGCTGCTCTCTGCTGTAGGAGGTGAGGAAGCACTTAGTTATTAAACAATCAAGCAGTTTTTGGAACTTTTTTTTTTTTTGCTCTGAAAATGTGCAGTGAATATTTAAGTAACCAAAAAATCTCTTGACTTTTAAAAATTGCAAGTATCTTCTGTTCAAGAAGACTGTCTCTTTGATAAAAGACTGCAAAATTCAGTTTGTGCTTCATGTAAATAAGTTGTGTTCCTTTAAGAATCCATGTGCATTTCCAGGTATTTATGTTTGTCAGGAAATTGTACTTAATGTAATAATCTCTTAACAGGAATCCCTGTCATGTACTGTTTACTGGAGGTTGTGTCTGTGTGCCCAGAGAAACTGGCTCCCAGATTTGCTGATAAAATCGACTGGATTAAAGTGAGTATCATAAATATGTGGGATGTTAGTGCCAATATGGGTATTTACTATTTCACAAATGAGACAGATACCAGATAATCCAGCTGCTCAGCTGTGTTGTGATATTGTAAAACCATCAGCCTAGTGCACATTTTACAGATCTCATCGCTGTAATAGCAGATGTTTTTTTTCCCCCCAGAGTCTGATGAACACAAACAAGGAGGACATGAGGGAGCTGGCAGCCCAGCTGTATGCTGTTGTGGTTTCGACTATGACTGGCAACGAGTTGCAGAAGGCCGTGCAGAACCTCGTCAAAATCACCAAAGACAACCACGTAATGCCACTTTGTTGCTACACAGCCGTTCGTAGCTTCATTTATTTTATAGCTGTGAAAATTTACCTTGCATTAATGTTTACTTGCTTTGTCAAATCACAGAGCCCTGAAACTCAGCATGGCGCCATCTTGGCTCTTGGCTATATGGTCGGAAGGAACATGAGCAGGAAAAAAGCTGCCACATCCATTGATTCGACAGAAAACATGGGGCAGCAAATGAACATCTCTTCCCAGGAAGATGATGAACTTGCTGCCATGGCAACAAAGACAATTGGTATGTAATTATTTCACATCAGCTTCATTCATTTAGTGATTTGGTAACTGTTGGAGTACCAAAAACTGATGCTAAATTTTATTTTGCCTATACTGTAATGATTATACAGTATTTTTTTTAATTCCTTAGTTTTTAGTTGACAATTTTAAAGTTTATATCATAAATAATGATTCGCTTCTTTGTATGCTGTTTGATCCATTTTTGTTCATGTTCGTCAAGGTTCCTTCCTGGACAACAGCAGTGCAATGCTGGCTATAGCAGCCTGTACAGCTCTGGGGGAAATTGGGCGTAATGGCCACCTGCTGATCCCTGCAGAGGGAGAGGGCTTGACTAAACTCTCTGTTGTAGAAAACCTGCTGGCCCGCATTCCCTCTGGCAAAGAGAGTACAAAGGTATTCTAGAAATCTAATCGAAAAAATGGCTACTGAGAGGCACTTTCCAGTGATCGTTACTGGCACACATTATATCAGTGGTTTATTTGCACTGTATAAATTAATGATATGTCGGGTCCTTAGATTTTCTTGCCTACTTTTTTATCTTGATCATCATGTTTGTGTCTTTGTTCCAGATGAAGGAACGAGCCATCATGACCTTGGGTTATCTGCCAGTGGGAGATGAAGATTTCCCTCATCAGAAGAAGCTGCTGCAGGGACTTATGGACTCTGTAGAGGTATGAAACATACTGATGGATAGTAAATTTTTAAAAGACTAGGTTCAAATGAACAGGTGTAATTGGTAGCTTAAGGTTTGTTTGTTTTTTAACATTTTACTTTTTGAGGTCAGGGTAATGAATCGGGCTGTATTGAGGTGGTTATTTTTGCACAGATATGCTGGTATTGTCTCTAAACATTTCTACTTGAACTGTCACTCGGCTTAACAACTCGTTGCTGGCAGCAGTACTCAAGTTGTTTTTTTTTTTTCATTCTCAATCTTTCCAAGGCCAAGCAGGTGGAGCTACAATTCACAGTAGGAGAGGCCATAACAAGTGGTGCAGTAGGGACCAGTTCTGGAGCTGCCAGAGATCCATGGACCTGCACCGAGGACCATTACACTCCACCACAGAGTACGTTTCTAAAATGTAGTCCCAGCTTGTATTGTGCTTTTAACATTTTTTTAATCTGTTAATGAATTTTGCCATTTCTGAAGTTCACACTACTCTGATTTGGTTCTCCAGTATAGTGGCACGCTTACTGTCCACTCTGCATGACCATATTCAGCTTTATACCAGCAGTCGTCCTAATGAAATCCATGGTTATCTTTTCTGTCTGACATTATTTTGGATTTTCTGAGCATATATTCACCTGCAACAGTCCATTTTTATCTAAAAGCTGAATGTTTTATCCACAAAAGTTTTAATTTCCACTTTTTCCTTTCTACTGACAGATGTAAAAAACAATGATGTGGTTCCCTGGGTCCTTAACGCCATCCTGACCAAGTATATAACCAGCCAGAACCCCCACGTCCGGCAGGCAGCCTGCATCTGGCTGCTTTCCCTTGTCAAGAAGCTCAGCCAGCACAAGGAGATTACGGTGTGTATTTTTAACCCCAAAATTGAGACTCTGGGTAAAATGTAAATTAAAAACAGAATGCAATGATTTGCAGATCTTGTGAGCTCATATTTTATTCACAATAGACCGTAGAAAACATATCAGATGTTTGAAATGTGAAATTGTACCTTTCTGGGAAAAATATTCATGTGCCAAAGATCTTTAGTGTGCAAATTTAATTTCTTTATGCACGTATGTCAAATACCCGTAATTTTGTTTCTCTTCTTTAACTCTTACAGTCACATTTGAAAGAGATTCAGGGGGCCTTTATCTCTGTTCTCTCAGACCCTGACGGTAAGATCAGAGTCAAGTCTAAGTGAACTGTTTGATCAGCTCATTACTTGCTAGCTTTGCGCCTGTGCACTTCCTCACGCTTCACTCTTCCTCTTTCATTCAGAGTTGAGTCAGGATGTGGCATCTAAAGGCCTTGGTCTGGTCTATGAGATGGGGGGAGAGGGTGACCAGCAGGAACTGGTGTCCACTCTTGTTGAAACGCTCATGACTGGTAAAAGGTGAGTGGATGGTTGGGTTGAGTACAGATTCAACAGCTTCAAGCTTGTGCATGAATGAGGGAAAAATCTAGAAACAGGTTTATTGTTTTGAAACAAACTGTTAGACCGTAGTGCATGTTGAATGAGGTCCTCCACATACCCAGCTGAAAGCTAAAATGGTCTAAAGATACAGTTAATTTTATTTTTTTTTTACTGCAAGTGTTGATAAGTTTGTACAGAATAAAAAATGAGAAGAAATGGGAATGGAATATTATGGACTCACAAAGATGCTGCTCAGTTTCCTGGGTTAAGACCTCTGAATGTATCTGTTTCACAGAGCTGACTGACTCGACTTGGATCATAAAGCAGTGGATTCACAAAATGTTTAAAAAAGAAGTCTAAAAATAAATAATTTAAATGGTCCATTAAGCACTGTGGGAGGACTAATGATTAGCTAATGTGCACCATGGGCAGGATGAACACATGCATCGAGCTTCTGTCAAATTTTGCGCTTTTAAAAATAGAACAAAAGCAATATATTGTTGTGGGCGTCCTTCAGTTTCCACCTAAAGTTGTGCTCGATCCAGGCAGGTTTGTTGGTCTCCAGTGGTTTGTCAGGGAAACTTGAAATTGTGATTGAAACCAGTGTTAAACTGAAGAAGGACAAAGATTGTAACAAGCTTACAATCGTGTCTTGCATTGGGCTAATTGTTAAATCATTATTTTTATTTTTTTTTGTAAACAGAGTGAAACATGCAGTCTCAGGGGATACAGAGGTGTTCCAAGGAGAAGGTTTGGGGAAAACACCTGATGGGTAAGGCATATCACCTCTACTGGCATTTTTAGCTCCTATTTCAGTGAAAGTGTAATAAATATATTCATGCTTTTTAAAATGTATTTAATCTTTGTGCTCAGTTTGCACACATTCACCCTTCTTGGCCTACTTCTGTACATAATCTGTATTCATGGTTTCTGGCAGTCACGGTTTGTCCACATACAAGGAGCTGTGTTCATTGGCCAGCGACCTGAACCAACCAGATCTTGTGTACAAATTTATGAACCTAGCCAATCATCATGCCATGTGGAACTCTCGCAAGGTATCATGTTTGTATTCACCAGTTTTTACATCCGTGACATCCATGCCCCTTCCAACCTGATCATGCCTATCCTCCTTTCAGGGAGCAGCTTTTGGTTTCCACATGATCGCAGCTAAAGCCGGGGAACAGCTGGCCCCATTCCTGCCTCAGATAATTCCTCGTCTGTACCGCTACCAGTTTGATCCCAACCTTAGCATTCGCCAGGCCATGACAAGCATCTGGGATGCTTTGGTCACTGATAAGACCCTCGTAAGAGCTGATTGTTGTACATTTGCATCCATTAAAAAAACAAACTACAAAACATTATTTGTCTTTAGAAAAAAAATGGTTGTAGACATAGTTGTTTAGTTACATGTGCCTGCTTGCTTGCTTGTTCTGATTTATTACAGGTGGATAAGTATCTCAAAGAGATCCTTCAGGATGTGATTTCTAATTTGACCAACAACGCCTGGAGAGTGCGAGAGTCCAGGTGCATGTACACTTATATTAAAAAAAATAAGATCATCAGCCTTGGCTTTTGACTTTGTTAACTTGCATTAGAATGGATGCTTTGTTAATAATGTTTGCAGTTTGTTTAGAATAAGATTTAAAGGCTAAACGTTTATGTGAATTTTTCTTTCAGCTGCCTGGCCTTAAATGACCTGATTCGAGGCCGTCAGGCTGATGACCTTATTGATCACCTGGCAGAAATATGGGAGACCCTGTTTAGAGTCCTTGATGACATCAAGGTAGGAAGGAAGTGATCAGAGATCAGTGTTTCTTTCATTGATGTGGCACAAAGGTTTGAATTCGTTCACTGTTTCTGATGCATAACAAAAAAAATAAAATGTACATTATTACAAAGTAAAACAATTTTCTGTTTAGGAGTCTGTGAGGAAGGCTGCAGACCTAACACTGAAAACACTCAGTAAGGTAAAGCTGTTTGCCACAACTTTGGCCTGTGTATGTGTTTGTGTGTACATGTGTGCTTGTCTGAGTACCTTTTCTAATGCACACTTTTTTTCTCTCCAGGTGTGCACCCGTATGTGTGAGTCTACAGGCTCTGGAGCCCAGAGAACTGTGGCGGTGATTTTACCCACCCTACTGGAAAAAGGCATTGTTAGCAATGTCGCAGAGGTTCGCTCACTCAGGTAATATCTTGGTTTGGTTTTTCCTCTGTGGCAGTCTTTTAATGTAAACTTGTGCTTTAATTCTAGTTTTAATTCTAGTAAAATGTTTTAGTAGTAGTACCTTTCCGCTTTTCCAACATGGCACGATGCTAACTTTAATTCATCATTCGGTCATCACGTTACCAGGTCCTAATTTTTTGCTGTATAATTGTTTGTTCTGTTCTCTCAACAATCTCTTTTTTTCCAAATCAGTATCCAGACCCTGGTGAAGATCAGTAAGACTGCCGGTGCCAGACTAAGGCCCCATGCTTCCCGGTTAATCCCAGCTCTGTTGGAGTCCCTCAGCACTCTGGAGCCTCAGGTCCTCAACTACCTGAGTCTCCGAGCCACAGAGCAGGAAAAGGTAACCTCAGCACTCGTCTCCATAAAAAATCGAAGCCTATAAGTTTATTAAAAGTTGTCATGAGTTATTATTACTCTACTTCTAGAGTGCCATGGATGCTGCCAGACTAAGTGCTGCCAAATCCTCTCCAATGATGGAGACTGTTAACATGGTAAAAAAAACCAACAACCTTACTAATTAATTAAGTAGATGTGTCACAAAGAGGTGCCTTATTTAAAGTGTTACAAAAGCATGTGACATATATTTTGCTGTCTTTGTATTCAGTGTCTGCAGCACCTGGATGTGGCTGTTCTGGGAGAACTGGTTCCCAGACTCTGTGAGCTGCTTAAGAGTGGAGTAGGCTTGGGCACCAAGGTAAAAAACACAGTTATTTAGCTTTCTTTGCATCATCATACCGATCTTTCGTACATTTGCCTTTTTTCCACACAGTGGCTCTTTCCTTTCTTTTTTTTTTTCTACCAAGGTGTTTACCTGCTACTCTTTGTCTCTCCTCACAGGGTGGCTGTGCTAGTGTAATTGTTTCCCTCACAGTGCAGTGTCCACAGGATCTGACCCCACACTCAGGTACAGGACAAGTTTGAATCTGTTCATCTAGTTTGTGTATTGGATGATGGAAGTGTGGTGTTAACTGTGATAACTGTTTTTGTTTCCTCAGGTAAACTTATGAGCTCCCTGCTGAATGGCATCCATGACAGAAGCACTGTAGTACAGAAAGCTTATGCCTTTGCTTTGGGACACCTGGTCAGGGTGAGCAGCAATTGTGATAAGTAATCTTGTTGATGATTTAGAAATAATGATTTGTTAAAGTCATAAGGACATCTGTTTTCTCCCATCAGTCAGCAAAAGACAGCAGTGTAGAAAAACTACTGCTGAAACTCAACACCTGGTACTTGGAGAAAGAAGGTGAGAAAGTAAAATATGCCTATATTTCTCCCAGCTGCTCTATATTTGAAAACACAAGAAGTTGGTTTACTAAATTCAGTGCTAGCTTTCAGACTCTGCTCTTTGTGTTTTCTTGCTCCCAGAGAATGTGTACAAGTCATCCTGTGCACTGACAGTACATGCAATCAGCCACTACAGTCCAGATGTGCTGAAAGGGCACGCGGGAGTGGCCCTGCCACTGGCTTTCCTGGGCATGCATCAGGCACCGGGTCCCGATGAGGACAAAGGAGAGAGCCATGATGCCACGCTGTGGTCTGAGGTGTGGCAGGAGAACGTTCCAGGTGAGGAAAATCCAGACAGCATTAATGAAAATTATGCATTACTGATTCATCTGCTGCAATACACTGAACATATAAAGGAAACAAAGCAAATCTTCCTGTTTTACAAGGTTTCTGTTTTACCAACTAATCCTTTCAGCTTCAGATGTGCTGTATATTTGTGATGGTGTCTTTTTGTGATGACATAAAGATTTAATTCAGTTTCCACTTCTTTAAACTTTTTTCTAATCAGGAAGCTTTGGAGGCATCAGACTGTACATGACCGAGCTGATTGCCATCACACAGAAAGCGCTGCAGTCCCAGTCCTGGAAGATGAAGGCTCAGGGTGCAGCTGCCATGGCAACTGTTGCCAAGGAACAGACAGGCTCACTGGTGGCGCCACACCTCGGCTTGGTGCTGACAGCTTTAATGCAGGGTCTATCTGGGCGCACGTGGGCTGGCAAGGTAATGATATGTAATATACCTGAAGAAAACAAGAAAGTGTTCATTTTATTTTTCTATTTTAAACTATTTTTGTTCCAGGAGGAGCTTTTGAAAGCCATTGGATCTGTAGTGTCCAAATGCAGGTAAAAAGTCTCTCACAGCCTTTTCTTTGTATGTTTTCTTCCAAGTACATCACAACATTTCTTGTCACACTTCTTCCATTTCAGCACGGAGCTACAGAAGCCTTGCAGCGGCCAGCCCACCATCTCTGAGGTGTTGGAGGTTGTGCTGAAGGAATGTCGTAAGGAGAATCTCGTGTACAAAATTGCTTCTCTGCGCTGTGCTGGGGACGTGCTCCACAGCAGCCAGGAGGACCGTTTCACCGACATGGCAGAGATCCTTTTCCCTCTAATCAAGAAGGTTGAAACCTCCCTACTGCCTCATGAATATGAATATTAAATGATTGATGCCATATTTTGAAAAAGTCTTTTAATGAACTCAACCTGTCTTAATAATTTTACAACAGAGCAGTCCAGAGAGTGGTGTTGGATCCCCAAGATCACTGGAAGACGACGACGACGATGATGATAAAGATGTGAAGGAGAAAGAGCTGCAGACCGAAGCTATTATTTGTGCTTTTGAGACTCTTGGAAAAAGTTGGCCAAGAAAGCCCGAGACTCAGAGTAAGTTTATTCTCACAAGAGACAAAACTGAACCCCAAATTTGTTTTGACATATTGTATATGGCATTTAAAGAAATGGGAATGTAGGACCAGCTCAAAAATGTTGTCCCCTTAATTGACACCATTCTTTCCCTTTGTCTACTTTTTAGACGTATTATAAGCCACTACATGTATCTTGGATTTTTAAGTTATCTGGCAGAACTTCCACAAATTTCTTACCACAGAATGGGCAAGAAATGTGTTTGAGCTGATTGAAAGATCTGCAAGTAATGTTCTCAACTGTGTGTGTGTGTGTGTGTGTAGCACGTTTCCAGGCAGAGGTGTGCAATCTGATGTGCGAGAAGCTTAAGCTGAGCACCTGGAAAGTGCAGCTGGCTGTTCTTCAGTCTATGAAGGCATACTTCCAGGGGTAAGCAGCGAAACAAAGAGAAGGTGTTCGACTGGCTGTGAAGAAAAAAAAATGATTAAAAGGTATTGAGCTGTTTTTTCGTTGCAGGTTACTGCTGCTAGAAAAGGGTAATGACGACTTGAATTCATTGTCAGAGATTCTCACAGAGACCTGTGCTGCTCTCACATATCCTTTAGGTAAGCCCTTCACTACGTCCTGGTACTTTGTTTATAGTTTATACGCATGCGTTTCATGCCCAACTGTGCTGCTTTTCTATCCAGAAAACAAGAGTTACTCCTCTGTGAGGACCGAGGCCCTGTCAGTCGTGGATCTGATCGTCAAGAGAACTGGAGGTAAATATCGATTCCTGCTTATATACAAAGATGTATTTTGTTTTTCAGTTTTATTCTTGGGCGATGTAGCGTTATTCTTTTTCTAGCATCTCCATTTGATCATAAGGTTTTACAGTAGTGAGGTTTGCTCTGAATTAAGGTTCAGACTTGTGCCACATATTATGCAGAAATGACATTTGTAAAGCCTCAAACACCCTGAAACTTGTATTATTTGCAGATGATATGAACGTGTTTTGTTCAGGTCAGAGTTTACAGCAGCTTTTAGAGGGAATCATAACAGAAAAGAATAAGTTCAAATGTTCTTTGATATGAACAAATAGTCACTAAATTTAAACAAAAGAAAGATTGTGTGGTGAGGGAAGAGCTAAGTGTAAAAAAAAAAAAAGTATAGACGGCAATGAGGAGCATGTGTAGTCTCAAAGCACTATATGGATCAAGCAGAGTATTAAAAATTGATGTGGTTGTATTATACATTAAAAATTGATAATTACATATTATAAAAAGGAACACTTTTGGATTGCTGTAGTTAAAGAATTGTAGATCGTGTGTACATATTCGTGTTTGAGTGATTTCATGCTTTGATTTTTTTAATGTGTGATTACATTTATTACTCATATGTTGAAATAAAGATTTGATCGATTGACTGATGATATTTTTGTGCTTTCTCTGATATGAACAGAGAGTGAACAGTGGGATTGTGTGTCTGTGAAGAGCCGGGAGCAGCTGCAGCGCTCCCTGTCGACGCTGCAGTCCGACAGCAGGCCTGATTTGCGGGATAAGGCCCAGGAGCTGCGCAGACACATCCAAAGCCAACCTTGAGCGCACAGCGGCAAGAACATACAGCATCGGTGTCTCTTTTTTTCCTTCTTCATCAGTGACCATACATTAGCACACTTTCCCGACCTCTTTGATGCTCTGAGATTCACAAATATCCCACTCTATAATAATAATAATTCCCATGAGCTGCGATGCTGGGTTGCCCAAGAGACTCCCACCTGTTTATGCAGACTGTTTCATGTTTATGGCTGGCAAAGCTTGAAGAGACTAACAAACCTTGCTCTACATCTGCACTCAGTGACATGTTGAAGGGCGAGGCTGTTATCGTAACTTGTTGAGATTTATTTGTTTAAATGGACAGTAAGCTGACGATAAATGATATATAAACCAGTGTGTTAGGTTTGTGGACACTGTATTCCTGTAGCCCCAATTTTGGGAGCTTTACTGCTGTCGTGGGTTTGCCTAACATTGGAAACTACAGAAGGTTGCGCACCTTAGTCGACAAGGATGGGGGGGGGCTTTTCAGGGGTTGTGAACACCATCACTGCTTAGTGGTGAAAGGACGGGGGCTACTGGAGAACTCTTGGGATCTTAAAAAAAATTAAAGGTTTTTTTGCCTGATGGATGAGCAAGATGTAAGGCTATTTTGTGAAGTCTTTTTAAAAACAAAAACCTGCTGTCAACTTCAAAGAGATGCTATAGTTGTTTGAATTTGTCCCTGAATAAATAAAATCCCCTTAATAATTTGCACCAATTACTCTTCACTTAGATTCCAAATAGGCTCTGTATTAAAACCACATGTTTAAGCGCTTTCAGCCTCAGTGGAAGGCACTAGGAACAAATGCACTCAATGAGTGTAACTCCTCGTAAGGCAAAACACCTTACGATTAGCTTTTTTTTTAATGCTGATATCAGCCTGCTATGGTGTCACTAATGTCTAGGGCAGGGGTGGGGGAACGCCAGGTCTCAAGGGCCGGTGTCCTGCAGGTTGTAAATGTGACCTTGATCCAAAACAGCTTATTTAAATGGCTAAATTTGCCCCTTAACATGTCCTGAAGAGGTCTGGTAATGAACTAATCATTTGATTCAGTTGTGTTGACCCAGGGTGATATCTAACACGTGCAGGTCACCTTGAGGCCTGGAGTTCCCGTCCCCTGTTGTAGGGTTTTGTATCGAAAAAGATTAAAGTGTGTCGTACAGTTTTCTCTGTGCCCTTTTATATCACATATTACTCGATATGTTTGAGTAACAAATTG
The DNA here is from genome assembly GCF_000239375.1 of Pundamilia nyererei. Taxonomy (NCBI): domain Eukaryota; kingdom Metazoa; phylum Chordata; class Actinopteri; order Cichliformes; family Cichlidae; genus Pundamilia; species Pundamilia nyererei. The sequence goes on from NW_005187588.1 coordinate 677,487, forward strand.
AATTATGTACTCCCTCCCTTTCAATGGGAGAACTAACAAGACGAGACAAAAATGCATTTATTCCTTTATTTACTAAAATATAAACTGCACATAAATCAGATGACAGGAAGCAGGGGAACGTGAACCACAAAAGAGAAAGGATAAATAAGGACAGTTCAGACAAAATAAAGCTCGTTATTGTTTGAAATGCAAAGATGTAAACAAAGAAGAACACATGAGATAAAGAGAAAACTCTTATTAACCGATACCTCCTTAGGTTATGTTACAAGGTTTTTAGATGACATAATGTGCGATGAAATTTCAGTGCAATGATTAGCTGATGAGCTGTTTGCTCCTCTTCTCTTTCTGCGATGGCTTTTCTTGGATTTTCTTGGGGTCGCTCTGGCTGAGCGCGGTCCGCGTCACTGTGGACATGCCGTCGACAAACTTCGTCTTGAATAGGACGTTGGCGTTTGTGAACATGCCGTCCTTTAGTGACACGACCACAAACTGCAAAGACAATAAAAATTACAAGGTTTGGAAAAACTTTACCCATTAACTTGGTTTAAAAGAGGAATAATGGTTTACGGTATTTCACGACAGGAAGTGTATTCTGCGCAATAAAGTGAAAACCTTCATGCTTTAACTTACCTGAGAGTGTCTAAAATGCGTCCGCAGCATCTGCCCAATATTTTGTGTGTGAGACAGATCCAGAGCAGCGTCCACTTCATCTAAGATGTAGATGGGAGCGGGTTTGAACAGCAGCATGGCCAGGATGAGAGACAGGGCCACCAGTGATCTGAAAACAGACACAACTTATTTACAGTATTGTTTAGGTGCAATCGAAGTGACACTAAAAGGCCATACTGAATGAGGTTACTCACCTTTGCCCACCACTGAGCTCTGTGAGGTTCTCCTTCCAGGTGTTACCCAAGGCCACTTTGAACTCGAGGCCCTCCAGGACACCGCAGCCCTGCGGAGGAGCCAGCTTTGCTGTGGCTCCTGGCAACAGGGTGGAGAAGATGGAGCCAAAGTCCTTGTTTACCTACAGTGAGAGATAATGGGCAATAAATTAATTAATTTAAATTAATTATTCTAAAGTTAAACAAAAAAGGAACAACCAAAAGCCAGTATCTGAAATGCCATAACTACAGGATCCTAAGGATAATAATAATTAAAACAAACAAAGAAAACTACAACAAGACAGGAAGGAGGCAATGATATGTGTTGTATGGAGGCAGAAAAAGAAACTAAGAAGTGCATGTGACTCCTGTCACACATGCACACAGGCAGCCAACCTGCTTTCTTCTTAATGGCCACCAGGTGGCAAAACCTACAGAAGCCTGATGTGATTCTTGGCTCAGTCACCCGTTTTGGATCAGACTGAATAAATTGTTAGGATGACTAAATATACAAAAATGACCTGAGTGTAAGAAAGGAGGATTACCTAACATATGTACAGTTTCACTGTCTGACCTCATTTTAAAGATGGGGTGGTGACACTCTTCATACAGCCTATGATCCTAACACCTTTTTATATTCATAGTGACTGAAACCTGTTAGAGAAAGACGCAGAAGTGGCTGCTGCACAATAAGTCCTGTTCACTGACATTACTGATTTATAACATCCACAGATATTAGATTTATTGAAAATCCTGCAATGGTAAGTTTAAAACAAAGCAAGGTGACAATAAGTATAAGTAAAGGAGAAAGAATAAATAAAGGTGCTGAGAAGTATACCTTCTGCCACGCCACGTTAAGAGCCTCGTTTTTCTTTTGGTCCAGCTCCTCAATGGTCTGCAAAATCTTTGCCTTGTCGTTCTCCACAATCCTCTTCTTCTTCATCAGATCATTGTACTGCAGAAGGGAATGATGTTACATGCAGGAACAGACAGTAGCTGAGGCCTTTCAGTTACAGATATACTTTTTCGTCCCTCCTCACCCTTTCCTCTGCCTCGTTCAGCATATTCATAGCCCTCTTGTTAACGTTCCTCTCTAGCTTGCTGGTGGTCTCCTCCAGCTTCTTAAGCCGCTGGCCTGCTTCACGCGGGTTGTTGGTCTTGAAATCATAAGAAGTGTTCGGCTGACCGAAAAAGTGGCGCTCTGAATTGATCCAGTCGTGCTCCTCCAGCATCCGAGTCACCTGAGAGATGGAAACGTGTTTATGATGCTCAAGTCATACGAGAAAAGATGAAACTCACTCCAATCTTCTGGATCAAGACAACATTAAGTGTTACTGCAGTGGGAGGACTGTGGGCTAATGAGAGTTTGCCTGTACCTTGTCAGCAGCATCCTGGCTGTCTTTGCGGTGTTTGCTGATGTTATGTTCCAGCTCCTTGATCTTCAGCTGGACCTCATTGTTTTGTTCTCTGAGCTTATTGGCCTCAGTGGACTTTGTCTGGAAGGTTGAGATGGACAAACAATTCAGTTAATCAGTCATATCTGAAAGTTCTAACCAGTTGTGAAGCTCTCAGTGCTGAGGAGTGTGAAATGTTTTAAAATGTTTGAGTCAGAAACTGAAACTGTTGCAGTTACAACAACAATCCTCCTGTGGAAGGCTTGTAACATTATTTAATTAATAAATATATATAGATGTATAGATAGATAGATATACCTTGAGCGCTTTGTCTTGTGACACAATCACTTCCTTCTGTTTGGCCAGCTCCTCCTGGGCTTTACGCACTGCCTCCTACATTACAACAGAAAAAATTAATTAGGAAAGCATTTGGATACTTACATTTATAAACATCACATTTGATGGTGTTTTTTGTTTTGTTTTGTTTTTACATAGAAAGATGGCACATGCTCAGCCCAATAATCCACAAGAGAAAAACTATATAATTCATAATGAGGACCAAAACAACTACGTGGAAACCCTGTAACAGCCTAATTAAAGTTGTCAGACTTTTCCTTAAAAGATCTGAGTTAATAATCGACTGGGAAGAGCTTAACAAAAGAAGGAGAGTCCAGTCGCCCTCTTTTTCAAGCTCTTAAGACTGTCATGACCTGGATGACTGAGAACCCACACAGACAAAATGATTGTGATAAATCATAACACTTTTTAAGTTCACGTGAACGAGTTCCACCCCTGGAGTGGAGCAGTAATAAACTCATCTAAGTCTATTTGCCAAAAGACTTCTGGGAGCTACTTTGCATGTTCAAAATGGCCCAAATACCTTGTTTTGGGATACAGTGCAAGCCATGCTGTCGATCTGCTCCTGGATGGCCTTCATCGCCTCGTCTACAGCCTGAATCTGCTGCTCGTAGCCAGCCTGCTCCCTCTGCAGCTCCTCCAGCTCCAGGGCCACAGCATCAGCCTCCTGCAAACATGAGCAAAGAAAGAGTTAAATAAATAATAAATAAAACAGACAGACACACACTGGCTGGCTAAAATTAAAAATATATTATTGTATATTGTAGCAATTATTCAAAGCAGTCAAAAGTTCATTTAACCTGCTGCTTCTGCTTCAGCTTCTTGTTGAAGGCATCGGCTTTGGCCTTGGCTGTATTGAGTTTCTGCTGGGCAGCTTTCAGCTCCTTCTCCCTCTCAGCTTCAGCATTCTTCATCTTGTTCTCCAGCACCTTGTATTTCTCTTCAGCCCGCTTTTGCACCTCCTTAGTAACACGCAACGTCTCCTCACTCTCCTCTGGATTAACAAACAGCACATTTGATCAAGTTAGAAAACACAAAGTGCAGACTGGACGGTTTTTTGTTGCCCCACGTATTTTGATTTCTCTGACCAATTGCTTTGCGCAGCCTCTCCAGCTCCTCTTGCTGCTGGTGGAAGGAGCTCTGCTGCACCTTGGCCTGCAGAATCTGTTCTTCCTCCACCTTCAGTTCATACTGCTGCTTCAGCTGACGATACCTGCAAGAGAGAGAGAGAAGTGTGGTGAAAAGAACAAGGAAATGTACCAGGGTAGGTGAGAAAACATGCTGGCAGCTACATCACAGTGTGTTTCTGTTGTGTTTTTTCCCCACTGCTTTTAAATACTAAACGGCGTTGTGGTGCATTAAGTCTTAAAAACAAGGTTTTTAAGAGTTTTGCTGTAAACAGTTAAAACATGGGCATATTTTGTGTGTTTGCATGTACATACTTCTCAGCGGTTCCCTTCAGGCTGGCCAGTTGCCGTTCAGTATCCTGAAGTTGGGCCTCCTTTTCATTCAGGTTGTCCTGAACCTCCTTCACCTCCTTCAGGCTGGACAGAACTGATGCAGACTGGGAGCGAGCACCTGAGAGGAGGAAAAAAAGCCAGTTTACTTTTTGAGTGCTTGAGTGAGTTCAAATAAAACCATCGCTGCAGGTAAAATATTCAAAGTCATCATAAAACAGTGGCAACAAAATCCAATAAATAACACATGACAGAGCACACACGTCCTCCTTGCTCTCACCTCCACTCAGGGTTCCTTGTGGGTCAAAGATGTCTCCACCGAGTGTGACTGTCTTGGTCATCACCTGCTTATCGAAAGCCACTTTTTTGGCATTGTCCAGAGTGTCGCACACCAGTGTGGCGCCAAACACATACTCCATGGCTTTACGTAGGTCAGACTCATAACCGACTAAGGACAGAGCTGTGTGAACATTGTCCACTCCAACCTGGATGAAGATAAGACAGAAAGAATGCAATAAGAGTCAATGGTAAGTTTCAGTAAACGGGGAAAAAAAAAAAAAAATTAAGTGCACTTTCACAACTTCTCCAAACATTTTCAAACCCAAACACTCAGAAGATTCTCTCACCAGGTTCTTGGCAGCGTTGATCACTCTGTCATTAAGTGTCTTTGCAGAGATCTTGTTCAGGGGAATGATGGTGTACCTTCGCTGCAGCTCTCCCTTCTCTAGCAACTTTTTGCCTGTCACCTACAAAAAAACAAAAATCAATAACTTCAGTTATGCCATCCCACTGATCTGTGAATGAAAATAAAGAAATAAACAACACACAGACTGGTCACACACACCTACCTCTGTGTCAACAACGATGTTATAAAGCCGTCCTCCTGCCACAACCTCCAGCGCTGTTGAATAGGAGATGTCGCTGACTGTGATCAGGTTAGCTAGAAGCCCCTTCACTTTGCTGCGGTCCCACCCTCGCTCAGGGTCCCTAAAGAGGGACATTAAAAACAACATTAACCTCCTAGGACCTGGCGTCCACATATGTGGACATCACATTTTGGGTTGTCTAGAGCAAAATACTAAATTTTGCTCTAAAGGGCCTGATATCCACTTACAAGGACATTATACTGCCACAGTTCTATCAAAATTTAAAACGAATGTCCTCAGATGTGGCTCTCATTGTTCTTAGAAACAAAAATCAGGTTAAAAAAAATAAATAAATCATCAGGTATTTCTTTGTTTTTACATTCATTGGGTCCCAATATGCCCAAATATCAATGAAAAATTAAAAATGCATGCCATGGAAGAGTTCAGGTCTTAGGAGGTTAGCACACCTGAGTTCATTAAGTAGTGTCCACTCCCTCTAAAAACACATAAACCCTGTTTTTCAAGGAATGATTTAATCTCTAATGATTTTTTCATATTTTGTTTGGCCAAAGTCTTTAAGATAAGTATACTGAAGAAATTTGATGAAGTTATCAATTAACAGAGTTGGAATAATTGGAAATTATAATTACCGAATATATTCTGAGGTAGCTAAGAGATTATTGAAATACATATTTCTTATGTTTTTTTATTTTTAAATTTTCCACACAGTGTCTCTTTCCTGCCTTTCAAAAGAGAGGATGTGATTCATTTGTTCGTTTATTCTTATAAATTAAATTTTGGGCTTTATTGGGGATTTATCCCAACATCATAACTGCAAACCGCTTTCAAACCCTACGACCCAGAAATGTAACTACATGTTGTGTTGACACACTCCAGAACTA